>NC_057794.1:500946309-501246309 GCF_018294505.1 Triticum aestivum | reverse complement strand
TCATCCTGCAACTGACTTATTAGTTGCAATGCTTGCAAGGCTTAAGTGATGTGCATTACCGAGAGGGCCCAAAGATACCTCTCCGACAATCGGAGTGACAAATCCTAATCTCGAAATACACCAACCCAACAAGTACCTTCGGAGACACCTGTAGAGCACCTTTATAATCACCCAGTTACGTTGTGACGTTTGGTAGCACACAAAGTGTTCCTCCGGTAAACAGGAGTTGCATAATCTCATAGTCATAGGAACATGTATAAGTTATGAAGAAAGCAATAGCAACAAACTAAACGATCAAGTGCTAAGCTAATAGAATGGGTCAAGTCAATCACATCATTCTCCTAATGATGTGATCCCGTTAATCAAATGACAACTCATGTCTATGGTTAGGAAACATAACCATGTTTGATTAACGAGCTAGTCAAGTAGAGGCATACTAGTGACTCTCTGTTTTTGTCTATGTATTCACACATGTATTATGTTTTCGGTTAATACAATTCTAGCATGAATAATAAACATTTATCATGACATAAGGAAATAAATAATAACTTTATTATTGCCTCTAGGGCATATTTTCTGCAGTCTCCCACTTGCAATAGAGTTAATAATCTAGATTACACAGTAATGATTCTAACACCCATGGAGCCTTGGTGTTGATCATGTTTTTCTCGTGGAAGAGGCTTAGTCAGCGGGTCTGCAAAATTCAGATCTGTATGTATCTTGCAAATTTCTATGTCTCCCACTTGGACTAAATCCCGAATGGAATTGAAGTGTCTCTTGATGTGTTTGGTTCTCTTGTGAAATCTGGATTCCTTTGCCAAGGCAATTGCACCAGTATTGTCACAAAAGATTTTCATTGGACCCGATGCACTAGGTATGACACCTAGATCGGATATGAACTCCTTCATCCAGACTCCTTCACTTGCTGCTTCCGAAGGAGCTATGTACTCCGCTTTACATGTAGATCCCGCCATGACGCTTTGTTTAGAACTGCACCAACTGACAGCTCCACCATTCAGTAAAAACACGTATCCGGTTTGCGATTTAGAATCGTCCGGATCAGTGTCAAAGCTTGCATCAACGTAACCATTTACGACGAGCTCTTTGTCACCTCCATATACGAGAAACATATCCTTAGTCCTTTTCAGGTATTTTAGGATGTTCTTGACCGCTGTCCAGTGATCCACTCCTGGATTACTTTGGTACCTCCCTGCTAGACTTATAGCAAGGCACACATCAGGTCTGGTACACAGCATTGCATACATGATAGAGCCTATGGCTGAAGTATAGGGAACATCTTTCATTTTCTCTCTATCTTCTGCGGTGGTCGGACATTGAGTCTTACACAACTTCACACCTTGTAACACAGGCAAGAACCCTTTCTTTGCTTGATCCATTTTGAACTTCTTCAAAACCTTGTCAAGGTATGTGCTTTGTGAAAGTCCAATTAAGCGTCTTGATCTATCTCTATAGATCTTAATGCCCAATATGTAAGCAGCTTCACCGAGGTCTTTCATTGAAAAACTCTTATTCAAGTATCCCTTTATGCTATCCAGAAATTCTATATCATTTCCAATCAATAATATGTCATCCACATATAATATCAGAAATGCTACAGAGCTCCCACTCACTTTCTTGTAAATACAGGCTTCTCCAAAAGTCTGTACAAAACCAAATGCTTTGATCACACTAACAAAGCGTTTATTCCAACTCCGAGAGGCTTGCACCAGTCCATAAATGGATCGCTGGAGCTTGCACACTTTGTTAGCTCCCTTTGGATCGACAAAACCTTCTGGTTGCATCATATACAACTCTTCTTCCAAAAATCCATTCAGGAATGTAGTTTTGACATCCATTTGCCAAATTTCATAATCATAAAATGTGGCAATTGTTAACATGATTCAGACAGACTTAAGCATCGCTACGGGTGAGAAGGTATCATCGTAGTCAATCCCTTGAACTTGTCGAAAACCTTTTGCAACAAGTCGAGCTTTGTAGACAGTAACATTACCGTCAGCGTCAGTTTTCTTCTTGAAGATCCATTTATTCTCAATTGCTTGCCGATCAACGGGTAAGTTAACCAAAGTCCACACTTTGTTCTCATACATGGATCCCATCTCAGATTTCATAGCTTCTAGCCATTTTGCGGAATCTGGGCTCACCATCGCTTCTTCATAGTTCGTAGGTTCATCATGATCTAGTAGCATGACTTCCAGAACAGGATTACCGTACCACTCTGGTGCGGATCTTACTCTGGTTGATCTACGAGGTTCGGTAGTAACTTGATCTGAAGTTTCATGATCATTATCATTAGCTTCATCACTAATTGGTGTAGGTGTCACAGAAACCGGTTTCTATGATGTACTACTTTCCAATAAGGGAGTAGGTACAGTTACCTCATCAAGTTCTACTTTTCTCCCACTCACTTCTTTCGAGAGAAACTCCTTCTCTAGAAAAACTCCGAATTTAGCAACAAAAAATTTGCCTTCGGATCTGTGATAGAAGGTGTACCCAACAGTCTCCTTTGGGTATCCTATGAAGACACATTTCTTCGATTTGGGTTTGAGCTTATCAGGTTGAAGCTTTTTCACATAAGCATCGCAGCCCCAAACTTTCAGAAACGACATCTTTGGTTTCTTGCCAAACCACAGTTCATAAGGCGTCGTCTCAACGGATTTCGATGGTGTCCTATTTAACGTGAATGCAGCCGTCTCTAAAGCATAACCCCAAAACGATAACGGTAAATCAGTAAGAGACATCATAGATCGCACCATATCTAATAAAGTACGATTACGACGTTCGGACACACCATTACGCTGTGGTGTTTCGGGTGGTGTGAGTTGCGCAAATATTACGCATTGTTTTAAATGTAGACCAAACTCATAACTCAAATATTCTCCTCCACGATCAGATCGTAGAAACTTTATTTTCTTGTTACGATGATTTTCAACTTCACTCTGAAATTCTTTGAACTTTTCAAATGTTTCAGACTTATGTTTCATTAAGTAGATATACCCACATCTGCTTAAATCATCTGTGAAGGCGAGAAAATAACGATATCTGCCACGAGCCTCAACATTCATTGGACCACATACATATGTATGTATAATTTCTAACAAATCCGTTGCTCTCTCCATAGTACTGGAGAACGGCGTTTTAGTCATCTTACCCATAAGGCACGGTTCGCAAGTACCAAGTGATTCATAATCAAGTAGTTCCAAAAGTCCATCAGTATGGAGTTTCTTCATGCGCTTTACACCGATATGGCGTAAACGGCAGTGCCACAAATAAGTTGCACTATCATTATCAACTCTGCATCTTTTGATTTCAACATTATGAATATATGTATCACTACTATCGAGATTCATAAAAAATAGACCACTCTTCAAGGGTGCATGACCATAAAAGATATTACTCATATAAATAGAACAACCATTATTCTCTGATTTAAATAAATAACCGTCTCACATCAAACAAGATCCAGATATAATGTTCATGCTCAACGCTGGCACCAAATAATAATTATTTAGGTCTAATACTAATCCCGAAGGTAGATGTAGAGGTAGCGTGCCGACCGCGATCACATCGACTTTGGAACCATTTCCCACGTGCATCGTCACCTCATCCTTAGCCAATCTTCGCTTAATCCGTAGCCCCTGTTTCGAATTGCAAATGTTAGCAACAGAACCAGTATCAAATACCCAGGTGCTACTGCGAGCATTAGTAAGGTACACATCAATAACATGTATATCACATATACCTTAGTTCACTTTGCCATCCTTCTTATCCGCCAAATACTTGGGGCAGTTCCGCTTCCAGTGACCAGTCTGCTTGCAGTAGAAGCACTCAGTCTCAGGCTTAGGTCCAGACTTGGGTTTCTTCTCCTGAGCAGCAACTTGTTTGTTGTTCTTCTTGAAGTTCCCTTTCTTCTTCCCTTTGCCCCTTTTCTTGAAACTGGTGGTCTTATTGACCATCAACACTTGATGCTCCTTCTTGATTTTTACCTCCGCGGCTTTTAGCATCGCGAAGAGCTCAGGAATAGTTTTATTCATCCCTTGCATATTATAGTTCATCACGAAGCTTTTGTAGCTTGGTGGCAGTGATTGAAGAACTCTGTCAATGACACTATCAATAGGAAGATTAACCCCCAGTTGAGTCAAGTGATTATGATACCCAGACATTTTGAGTATATGTTCACCGACAGAACTATTCTCCTCCATCTTGCAGCTATAGAACTTATTGGAGACTTCATATCTCTCAATCCGGGCTTTGCTTGAAATATTAACTTCAACTCCTGGAACATCTCATATGCTCCATGACGTTCAAAACGTCGTTGAAGACCCGATTCTAAGCCGTAAAGCATGGCACACTGAACTATCGAGTAGTCATCAGCTTTGCTCTGCCAGACGTTCATAACATCTGGTGTCGCTCCTGCAACAGGCTTGGCACTTAGCGGTGCTTCCAGGACGTAATTCTTCTGTGCAGCAATGAGGATAATCCTCAAGTTACGGACCCAGTCCGTGTAATTGCTATCATCATCTTTCAACTTTGATTTCTCAAGGAACGCATTAAAATTCAACGGAACAACAGCACGAGCCATCTATCTACAATCAAACATAGACAAGCAAGATACTATCAGGTACTGAGTTCATGATAAATTTAAGTTCAATTAATCATATTACTTAAGAACTTCCACTTAGAAAGATATCCCTCTAATCCTCTAAGTGATCACGTGATCCAAATCAACTAAACCATGTCCGATTATCACGTGAGATGGAGTAGTATCAATGGTGAACATCAATATGTTGATCATATCTACTATATGATTCATGCTCGACCTTTCAGTCTCCGTGTTCCGTGGCCATATCTGTTATATGCTAGGCTCGTCAAGTTAAACCTAAGTATTCTGCGTGTGCAACTGTTTTGCACCCGTTGTATTTGAACGTAGAGCCTATCACACCCGATCATCACGTGGTGTCTCAGCACGAAGAACTTTCGCAATGGTGCATACTCAAGGAGAACACTTATACTTTGATAATTTAGTGGGGGATCATCTTATAATGCTACTGTCAATCAAAGCAAGATAAGATGCATAAAAGATAAACATCACATGCAATCAATATAAGTGATATGATATGGCCATCATCATCTTGTGCTTGTGATCTCCATCTCCGAAGCACCTTCATGATCACCATCGTCACCGGTGCGACAACTTGATCACCAACATAGCATCGTTGTCGTCTCGCCAATCTTATGCTTCCACGACTATCGCTACCGCTTAGTGATAAAGTAAAGCATTACAGCACAATTGCATTGCATACAATAAAGCGACAACCATATGGCTCCTGCCAGTTGCCGATAACTCGGTTACAAAACATGATCATCTCATACAATAAAATTTAGCATCATGTCTTGACCATATCACATCACAACATGCCCTGCAAAAACAAGTTAAACATCCTCTACTTTGTTGTTGCAAGTTTTACGTGGCTGCTACGGGCTTAGCAAGGACCGTTCTTACCTACGCATCAAAACCACAACGATAATTTGTCAAGTTGGTGCTATTTTAACCTTCGCAAGGACCGGGCGTAGCCACACTTGGTTCAACTAAAGTTGGAGAAACTGACACCCACCAGTCACCTGTGTGCAAAGCACGTTGGTAGAACCAGTCTCACGTAAGCGTACGCGTAATGTCGGTCCGGGCCGCTTCATTCAACAATACCGCCGAACCAAAGTATGACATACTGGTAAGCGGTATGACTTATATTGCCCACAACTCACTTGTGTTCTACTCGTGCACAACATCAACGCATAAAACCTAGGCTCTGATACCACTGTTGGGGAACGTAGTAATTTCAAAAAAATTCCTACGCACACGCAAGATCATGGTGATGCATAGCAACGAGAGGGGAGAGTGTTGTCTATGTACCCTCGTAGACCGGCAACGGAAGTGTTGACACAACATAGAGGAAGTAGTCGTACGTCTTCCCGATCCGACCGATCCAAGTACCGAACGTACGACACCTCCGAGTTCTGCACACGTTCAACTCGGTGACGTCCCTCGAGTTCCGATCCAGCAAAATGTTGAGGGAGAGTTTCGTCAGCACGACAGCATGATGACGGTGATGATGTTCTACCGACGCAGGGCTTCGCCTAAGCACCGCTACGATATGACCGAGGTGGAATATGGTGGAAGGGGGCACCGCACACGGCTAAGGAATGATCACGAGGATCAACTTGTGTGTCATGGGGTGCCCCTTGCCTCAATATATAAAGGAGGGAGAGGGGGAGGTGCGGCCGGCCCTATGGGTGCGCCTGGAGGAGTCCTACTCCAACCGGGAGTAGGACTCCCCCCTCTTGCCTTGTTGGAAAAGGAAGGAGGAAGGGAGAAAGAGGGAAGGGGGGCGCCGCCCCCCCTTCCTTGTCCTATTCGGACTAGGGGGAGGGGGCGCGCGGCCTGCCCTGGCCGGCCCTCCTCTTCTCCCTTATGGCCCAAGTAGGCCCAATAACCCCCCCCCCCCCCCGGGGGGGGGGGTTCCGGTAACCCCCCGGTACTCCGATAAAATCCCGATTTCACCCGGAACGTTTCCGATATCCAAATATAGGCTTCCAATATATCAATATTTATGTCTCGACCATTTCGAGACTCCTCGTCATGTCCGTGATCACATCCGAGACTCCGAACAACCTTCGTTACATCAAAACACAAAACCCTAATTACGATCGTCACCGAACTTTAAGCGTGCGGACCCTACGGGTTCGAGAACTATGTAGACATGACCGAGACACGTCTCCGGTCAATAACCAATAGCGGAACCTGGATGCTCATATTGGCTCCTACATATTCTACGAAGATCTTTATCGGTCAAACCGCATAACAACATACGTTGTTCCCTTTGTCATCGGTATGTTACTTGCCCGAGATTCGATCGTCGGTATCTCAATACCTAGTTCAATCTCGTTACCGGCAAGTCTCTTTACTCGTTCCGTAACACATCATCCCGCAACTAACTCATTAGTTGCAATGCTTGCAAGGCTTATAGTGATGTGCATTACCGAGTGGGCCCAGAGATACCTCTCCGACAATCGGAGTGACAAATCCTAATCTCGAAATACGCCAACCCAACAAGTACCTTCGGAGACACCTGTAGAGCACCTTTATAATCACCCAGTTACGTTGTGACGTTTGGTAGCACACAAAGTGTTCCTCCGGTAAACGGGAGTTGCATAATCTCATAGTCATAGGAACATGTATAAGTTATGAAGAAAGCAATAGCAACAAACTAAATGATCAAGTGCTAAGCTAACGGAATGGGTCAAGTCAATCACATCATTCTCCTAATGATGTGATCCCGTTAATCAAATGACAACTCATGTCTATGGTTAGGAAACATAACCATGTTTGATTAACGAGCTAGTCAAGTAGAGGCATACTAGTGACTCTCTGTTTTTGTCTATGTATTCACACATGTATTATGTTTCCGGTTAATACAATTCTAGCATGAATAATAAACATTTATCATGATATAAGGAAATAAATAATAACTTTATTATTGCCTCTAGGGCATATTTCCTTCAAAAAGAAGCATCAACGTTAAGTTTCACAAAACCTCTAGGAGGACATGACCAACCCCCCTTTTTCATAGTAGCCTTGGGGGATGATGCATTTACGAAGTTTGACGTAAGGGCTAGAATCCCCATTGAAATTTGAAGTGCATTCTGAGTTGTCTCCTTGTGCACTAACTTCCGTCTTTCCCACCATAGATACCATGCTGAAACAACAATCATTTCACGCACATTGTGATGACCCATTATCCTCAAATCTTGGTCTGGCAGAAGTAGTAGGTATTCTAGCACCGCCTCTCCAGCAAGGTCAACCTTGCAAGCTTTATCAATGATATCATCCATCCCTAGCCTTGTCCAAACCTCCTTTTCTCTACTGCAAAGGAAAAGCATATGCTTCGTATCTTCAGAACCCTCATAGCAAGTAGGGCAAATGGGCGTGACCTTCATATGTCTATTTGCGAGCGTAACCCGACATAGAAGTGTTCCATGTAATGTACGCCATATAATTTTTTTGACTTTTGCCGGACACGATAACTTCCATATCTTACTCCAAATAGGATTAACTGTGCTTCGCCCCGTCCCGTTAGAATGTCTTAGTCTACTTCCATACTGGTGGTTCCACTCCACAAAATAAGCAGACCGAACCGAGAACATACCATTTTTCGTATAACTTCAAGCAATGAAATCTGGCATATCATGTTGCGAGATTGGAACTGAGAGAACCCGTTGAACATCAATGTGCCACATTGTTTGTGTAATCAGATCTTCGTCCCAAGAATTGAAACAGGGTCAATCAAATCACCCACCTTAGTTAACAGTTGTCCCCCTAGGTGTCACAACTTTTCTAGTATCACAATTTGGGATCCAGACATCTTCCCAAATATTTATATTTTGTCCATTCCTCACACGCCAAATATAGCCACGTTTCAGAGAATTTATGCCAACCATAATACTTTGCCAGGTGAAAGAAGAGCCTTTCTTTTGTTTAGAATTTAACAAATCGCCATTAGGATAGTATTTAGCCCTTAGAATTGTGGCACACAAAGAATCTGGATTATCCAGAAGGTGCCATGCCTGTTTGGCGAGCAGTGCCAGATTGAAACAGTGAATATCACGAAATCCCACCCCCCCTTGGTTTTTAGGTACGCACATTTTCCACCAGGCCATCCACTGCATCCTCCTATGGTTCTCCTCGTCTCCCCACCAGAAATGCGCTATCGTGTCAATGATTCCTTTACAATTTTTTTAGGAATTTTAAAGACCGACATTGCATAGGTGGGTATGGCTTGGATCACAACCTTGAGCAGGATCTCCTTTCCCCCGGCAGACAATAATTTTTCCTTCCAGCCACTAATTTTCTTGACAATCCGTTCAATCAGAAATTGGAAACAGTCTATTTTATCTACACCCACATTTGCTGGCAAGCGCAAATATTTATCACCGAGGGCCTTTGTCATTATATTCAGCGTTATACACAATCGTTCCCTAATCTCCACCTTCGTGTTTGGGCTAAAGAAAATGCTGGATTTTTTAATGCTTACCAATTGTCCCGATGCCTGACAGTATAAATCTAACGCTGTTTTCAGAGCTTCCGCATTGTGTTGGTTGGCTTTCACGAGAATCAAAGAATCATCCGCAAAGAGAAGGTTTGTGATGGGCGGGGCATCTCTACAAACTTTTACTCCTGAAATAGTTCCAATTTCCTCCGCCCGTGTAAGTAGTGCATTCAATCCCTCTGTGCACAACAAGAAAAGGTATGGTGACAATGGGTCACCGTGCCTCAAACCCCTTGTAGGTTTAAAACTCTCGCTATCCTCCGCGTTAATCCTTACTCTGTATTCGACCATTGAGACGCATTGCATAATTAATTTCACCCAATCTTGACGGAAGCCCAGTCTCAGCATAATCTCCTTCAAAAAAGGCCACTCAACTATGTCATAAGCTTTGTGCATATCCAGTTTAATAGCACACAAGCCCTCTCTACCTTCTCTTTTATTTTTGATTGTGCGAAAACACTCATAAGCTATCAATATATTATCCGTTATTAGTCTGCCAGACACAAAAGCACTCTGAGTCGGGCTTATAATATCTGGCAGGAGAACCTTCAAGCGAAGGGCCACCATCTTTGCAATTATTTTATATACTACATTGCATAAACTGATCGGCCTAAATTGGGTTACTTTTTCGGGTGTGTTAACCTTTGGAATAATCACAATCGCAGTATCGTTCCAACCAGCTGGTATAGTACACGTATTGATGGCTTGTAGGACCTCCTCAACTAGATCGTCCCCTAGCATAGGCCAAAATCTTTTATAGAAGATAGCATGGAGTCCATCTGCCCTGGAGCTTTTAAGTCCCCAATCTCGAATAGCGCCTTGCGAACATCTTCAGCAGTATAAGGGGCAAGAAGAGCATTGTTCATTTTAGTCGTTACTCTCCTATGAACTAGGGACAAAACCTCTTGATTTGGATGCTGGACTTCTGATGTGAAGAGTTTTGAAAAATAATCAGTAATGTGATTCTTCAGGTCCTTACCTTCTCTCCAAACCCCAGAATCATCTAAAAGTTTCTTTATATTATTTCTCTTTTTCCTAGCCGTGGCTGCGTTGTGGAAGAACGATGTATTACGATCCCCGTGCATCAACCAGTTTGCACGACCCCTTTGTAGCCAGAAAATTTCCTTTTGGTCCAATAGGTTCTCAATTACCACAATAATCTCCTTCTGTCGGCATCGTGATTCTGTGTTCAAGCGACCACGCCTCAGTCTCTCTAGCTCTTTTTTTAACTTATTAATTCTTCGCTTTGGGCCCTTGAGAGTTACACGATCCCAAGTGTGCAAATCGGCATGCACGGCTCTCTTTCGATCAGCTAGTGAAGGGCTAATACCTGCTAACTTTGCTCTTTCCCAAGAAGCCTTAACAATTTCAGTAACAGTCTCTTCCTTTAACCACCTAGCTTTAAATTGCTTCACGCACCTCTTTGGTCGTCTGAAAATATTGTCATCCTCAGCGGCTTCATACAACACATTGGCCTACACAATAATTAGGGGATACAGTGGGAGAAGGTTAATGTTAGAACTGAGTATAAATAAGCCTTCATCACGCTCCTCGGAGACAAAACCTGCCATACAGTTTGCCCGTAGTTAGAACTTATAAGTTTTGAGCTTCTTTCTTGACTTGATTTTTTTCCCACATTACATGAACATATATTCACATGTGTAAGAACTTCTTAATAGTCTATATTTTTATTAATAATTGATTTTTTAATACAAATATAGCTTTATATACTAGATCTTTTCTCAAAGATGTTATTCATATTACCTCCGTCACAAATTAGGTGTCTTAGATTTGTCCACATACGGCATCTTTTAGTGTATAATTAGGGATGGAGGGAGATGTAAGAAAATTTGCTTACATATATATCTTTTTATATCAAAACATTTTCTTATATCAGAACTTTCTTAAAAGACCTTTTTTCAAAGATGTTTCTATAAAAAATGCAAAAAAATATAAATATATAATTATTTATACACGAAAAAAATCAGATAGACAATGAACATTTTATTGATATGCATGAACATTTATACGTACATAAGTAAACAATCTTTCATCTTTCCAATATATTATTTTTCCATTTCTTTTTTTATTCCCACAAAAAAAATCTGTTTTTTTACGACATTATTAAACCTATTATGCTCTCAAGCCATCGGCGTCTCTTTGATTCCCACCCCCTCATTGATCGTCAATGTAATTTTTTAGTAATCATTTGCCCCTTTATCAATTATCAGAAATAAGGGCAAGATTTCCAAACCACACAAATGGTGTGCTGGTTTCCAAACCACACAAATGGCGGATTTCCAAACCACACAAATGGTGTGCTGGTTGTAGGGGTAGCGGGCTTCTAGATAGAGTATGCATCTATTTATTCGAACTTTGCCTAAGAAAAACAATTTATTCGTACTCCTTGGTTCATGGCAAAACCCTTAATCACTAAGCTTCTTCGACCAAGTCTTGGTTCCTCCATCTCAGATTCAAGCCAAAGTTGCTTCCATTGTCTCAGCTTCAAACTGCTCGGCGAAAGAGATGGTCGAGCCCCCAAGGTAATGTCCAGCTGCATCATGAGCCACAAAAGTGACAGATTCCCAATCTATGTCTCTGCTCAGTCCAGTGTCCATATTTATCTTCACGAAATCACTGGAGGCGGATTCCATTTAGCTGCCACAGATACACGAGGAGTAGCCACTCCCATCTCCGGTTTAGTCATTGATAGATATGAGAATACTTGGTCGATGAAATTGTGTGCGACAAACGGGGACTTAAATATATTTTTCATGCATGGCCTTACTCCTAGCACGCAAACTGCCCATGGTCACGGATATTCTTGCAACATGTACAGGGTGAAGGTTTTCAATCAAGTTAAAGAACTAACTTCTAGCGCATCGCCCCCTTTGAAAATCCAGCATACCTCTCGTTTCCTCGTTGAGAAGAGCCCATACACACCTCACAATGGTGCACTCTAAGGGCATCTCCAGCCGTTGACTCCCCAGAGGGCGCGTAAAATCATCGTCTGGGGTGAGCCGGCGTAAAAATTGGGCCTGAGGGCGAGTTGGTCCCCAGCCGCCGGCTCCAGGGCCGCCCCCAAACACGTTTTAAAATAAAAAAAGTTCGGCGAAGTTCGGCTTAAACACGATAAATTTCGGCCAAACACGATAAATTTCGGCATATTTCGGCGAAGTTCGCGGATTTTCATTACATAGCACATATACATAAACTAATCTAAAGGAAAAACAGGCTGAAGTCGTCGCCGTCGCCGCCATCGTCGTCGTCGGCCTTCTCCTCCTTGACGCGGGCGCCCCTGCTAGACCCCTGCCCGGCGTCGCCATGGCGGACTGGTGGCGGCGCATCGTCGTCGTCGTCGTCGCTGTCGTAGATGACGACGACTCCGCCTTCGTCGCGGCCGCGTCGACGCTCCGCGAAGCGAAGCAGGGCGGCGCACTGGCGCTCCTTCGCCTTCTCCAGGCGCTCCTTCTCCATCGCTATGGAGTCCCTGCTCGCCCATTCCAGGGCCGCGTCATCGTCGTTAAGCTCCGTCGTCACCGGCGCGGCCGGCTCCTTCTTCACCGGCGCGAGCCCCGGCTCCGTCTTCATCGGCGCGAGCCCCGGCTCCGTCTTTGGCTTGACGAAGCGCGGAGGAGGAGCCGACGAGTAGGCGCGCCGGCCGCCCTCGTTGATGACGATGCCGGCGCTGCGAGTGCGCCGGCTGAGCGGCGTCTCCGCCGCGGGCTCGGCCTTGACGCCGAGCAGGGCCGGAGTACCGGAGGAGTGCGATGAAGATCGGGAGGAGGAAGAAGAGGAGGAGGACCCGAACCTCCTTGGCGCCCATGGCCCGGCGCGTCGGTGCTGCGCCGGGGCGGCCACCCTCGCCGGGTACGCCAACGGCGGGTCGTTGCCGCCCTCGAGGTACGCCAGCACGCCCTCGAGTGTGCGGCCGGGGAAGCCCCACCACAGGTGGCGCCCCTCGCTGTTCTGCCGGCCGCCGACCACCGACGCGCCGTTGATGGACGCCAAGCGCTGCTGCTGGCGGCGCTCGAAATACACCGCCCAAGCCGCGTGGTTGTCGGCGGCGTACTGGGAGAGGGAGAGTTGGGCGTCGGTGAGGAGGCGCGCACGACCTCGACTTCCTCGGCGAAGTACTTCGGCTTCACCACAGCGTCGGGCAACGGGGGAATGGGCACTTCCCCGGCCCTGAGTCTCCACCCCGTCGGCCCGGCGCGCATGTCCGGCGGCGCCGGGATGTTCGCCTGGAACAGGAGCCAGGACTCTTGTTCGCGGAGCGAACGGCGGCCGAAGCCGTTGGCCGCCGCCTCGTCTCCGGGGAAGCGTTCCGCCATGGCGACGGGCTCGGGAGAGGTAGAGAGATAGAGGGAGGGGCTGGGCGGCGGCGCTCGGGAGAGGTAGGGAGAGGGAGGGGCTGGACGGCGGCGAGGGGCGGGGCTGGTGTGGGCACAGGCGAGTGGAGGCCACCGGCTATATAGCCGCGCCGCGCCCGTGTGTACGCGTGTGAGGGAGGGGAGGCGTCGGCGCGCCGTCCCGTGACACGCCGCCCGTGAGGAATCAATGGCAAGGCTGACCGGCGGCGGCCTCAGCATTGATTCCCCGCGGGAACCGAGGCCGTTGGGGGAAGACGAGGCGCCGTGTCGCTGACGCAGCTGGCCCGTGGCTTTTTCGCGCCAAAACAGCTCGCCTCGGCGCCCCCGGGCGCCCCCCAGCGCGCCGGGTTCGGCCTGGGTCCGCCGGCGCTGTTTTCGGCCCAGGCCGGCGAAAATCGGGCTCCTGGGGCGCGACTGGGCCGTCTTTTCGGCGCCGGCGCAAAAAAATCGCCTGGGGAGGCCTTCCTGAGGGCGCGGCTGGAGATGCCCTAACGAGTGGTGTTATGTATCTTCATCGCCGCAGATGGAGCACATGTTTAACGATGCAATATTTATGTGTTTTATAGATCCACGAAAGAAAGGAATAGCGTGCCAATCTCCACAGAACAACACAACCTTTTGCTTGGATTTGCACTTGCTGTAGCGCAGTAGACGGTTTTCCCCTCCGCCAATCGTCAGAATTCGCAGGTCTCCCTTCCAACTAGTCTTCCCTCTTACTTTATATATACTTAATAGAAGATGATGTGATGATCTCACTATGAATACCCGATGGCCTTTGGTTGCTAAGCCGAGAAGTCATCTAGTTGGTGTGTACTTAGCGGAGTCTGTACAATTTCCTCAACATCCATTGGCGGGAAGAAATCACGCAACTTTGTTTGTTTGACGTTTCTAACGATGCTTCGATAAATCCACTCAACAATATTGAACCTTCCACTGTTGGAATCCAATTCTCGTTACAAGCAGTAGTGATGGATTAGAGCCAAGTGACGATCTAGTAGATAGTATTTTGACCTGAGCATCTGAGCAGTACGGCTTCCTGGATCATGCAATATTCGACACGTCTAACCGGGCATGGCACGGCCCACCAAGTCCCGATTAGTAAATGGGCTGTGCCCTTTGCTAATCGGGCCGGCCCGTTCAGGCACGTAGGCCCAGATGACCACCTTCCTGGAGGACGAACCGTGCACCGTGCGCCGCGCACGTCCTATCCACACTCGCCCGGTCGATTCCACACACACCGCGCTCCAAGCTCCCACCGCAAGACCTCGCGCTCGCATCCATCCATGGCCGCGGCAGCCATCTCCCTCTGCGGCTCGCGCTGCGTCGGCCCGAGCCGGAAGCCCGAACCTCGCCTCGCCTCCCAAGCGGGCGCCGCGCCGTGCGCGACGCGGCCGTCGTCGTCGCGCCGAAGGCTGGTGGTCGCGGCCGCCAAGTCGTCGGGCAAGAAGGCGGACGAGAAGGTCCCCTCCTGGGCCCGGCCGGGCTCCGACGAGGCCCCGCCGTGGGCGCGCGACGAGGGCGGGGCCTCGGGGCAGGACGGCGAGGCCGCCCAGGTCCCGTTCTACGCCTACCTGCTCGCGTCCGCCGTGACGGCCATCGCCGCCGTACGTTCCTCCAACCCTTCTTTATCCCCCTTCTTCTCCTCCTCCTCCGCTCAAGGGATCCGCTGACCGTCGCGTCCGCGTGCAGATCGGGTCGATATTCGAGTACACGAACGGGCGGGCGGTGTTCGGCGTGGTGGGCACCGACAGCCCGCTCTACGCGCCCATCCTCGGCTTCTTCGCCGTCACCGGCATCCCGACCTCCGTACGTCCATCTTTTATCAGATCGATCCTACACTAAATTTGCACTTCTTGATCGAGGAGTTGTCTGGATTCCAGGGGTATCTGTGGTACAAGGCCGTGCAGACGGCGAACAAGGACGCCGAGGAGCAGGACCGCAGGGACGGCTTCCTCTGATTTGGTTTTCTTGGGAGAGCAATGAACACGCTGAACATACTTATGATGTACGCCCTGTGTTCATTAATACAAGACGTTTTGGCAGTTTAATTCGAACTGCCAAAACGTCTTATGTTAATGAACAGAGGTAGTGGTACTTAGTAGTATTCGTTTTTGGTAAATTTGTTGCCGATCGAGCAGAGCAGATGGGTTAGCACTGGAAAAGCAGCAGCAGGTGGACTAAGAGCAGAAGATCTTGCCTGCTCCCTCCCTCCTCTGCACATGGAGCATTCGCCGTCTGAACTCTGCGTTTGAATGGAGGAAGTGTCTCCGTTCAGTTTTCCCTGAGATATCGTTGTGAGTGTGTATATGAAGGCTCATGAATATATCGAATCCATCAATGCACACTTGCAAGTTGCTGCGCAAAGTCGCCTTTGCTCTGAAGTTTCATTTTCTTTAACATGTAATCGTCTTTGTTCTAGAGTACCAGCCTTTTTTGCTGGTTGTGCTTAATGTTAACATAATCGAGCATAAACCCTCACGAGGCTAGGGGGTAATTACATTTGTTGCCATGCTGAATGCATGTCTAGCGACCATGTCCTTGTCTCTTCCCAGCGTTCAAGACCAACTAAATAGATCCTTGGGGCAGTTGGGTCTTGTCACTCTAGATGCATTGTTTTATATATGTCCTCTGATTACGTAGGTGTCCTTTTCTTTTTGCAAATTAGGATCTTTATTGATCATTATTTTTTGCGGGGGAGGAGCTTTATTGATTAACCAAATGTTGGTAACAATCACGAGAAATACAATCTTGGATGAAGGCGAAAATACAGTTAAGCCAATAAGCCATAAACACCTCCTTCCAAGCAAGGATGGCGTGGCGACGGCGGCATCCTCGTGGTGGACCTGTCTCCTCGTGCTCCGTCGTTGCGACGACGTTTGTTCCAGCGGCGGCGTGGAGCTTGGGAGGTAGTTTAGGAGCGGATGCAGATTGTGGTCTGCATCAACGACATCTAGAAGACGGAACGTGTGCTGGGTTCGTGGTTCGTGGATGGCAGATATGGTTTCCTCCTTCGGCGCCTTAGTCGTGGTGGGGTGTCAGATCTGGAGTTCGATGGCGTGTCCAGGGTGTTGCCCCGATCTGATTCGTTCAACGGCAATGGCTTCACTTTTGGTGAGCCACCTTGGAGGTCCGCAAAGCTGTATATCAGCGATGGAGCCACGTCGAGCTCGGGTGAGGAGGTGATTGATATGTCTCCGTCGTATCCACTTTTTCAAACACTTTTGCCCTTGTTTTGGACTCTAACTTGCATGATTTGAATGGAACAAATCCGGACAGACGTTATTTTCAGCAGAATTGCCATGGTGTTATTTTTGTGCAGAAATAAAAGTTCTCGGAATGACCTGAAAATCAACGGAGAATTATTTTGGAATATATAAAAAATACTGGAATAAAGATTCACGTCAGGGGGGCCACACCCTAGCCACGAGGGTGGGGGCGCGCCCTACCTCCTGGGTGCGCCCCTACCTCGTGGGCCCCCTGACGCTCCACCGACCTTAACCTTGACTCCATATATTCACTTTCGGGGAGGAAAAAATCACAGAGAAGGATTCATCGCGTTTTACGATACAGAGCCGCCGCCAAGCCCTAAACACTCTCGAGGGGCTGATCTGGAGTTTGTTCGGGGCTCCAGAGAGAGGAATCCGCCGCCATCGTCATCATCAACCTTCCTCCATCATCAATTTCATAATGCTCACCGCCGTGCGTGAGTAATTCCATCGTAAGCTTGCTGGACGGTCACTGGCGGAGGAGCCCAATGGGCAAGGTGTGGCAGCCGCCACACCTTGATTTGGCACCAACTTTATATATATATATATATATATATATATATATATATATATATATATATATATATAAGCATATACTTTTCTTCATGGAAATGCAAACATATACTGCTCGTTAGTTTTAGACCACACTAGATTGATTCATCCAAACAAAGCTAGATGAAGCACATAAGTAGATCGAAAGCACACAAACTGGCAGCTTAATTGATGTGTTGCCCAGCACATGCCCATCTCACTACGTAGACGTATGCGAACCAGCTCGCTTTCACTGCACATGCCCATCTCACTATGTAGACGTATGCAAAATAACTATCTTTTGCATCTCTGAGGCCAAAAATACCTCTCCAACAGATAGTGTAGATGCAAATAATAATAATAGTACATTTCCGTCTCCCGAAGATGCAAACCACAACACCTCACGGTGCAAATTTGCATCTACACCTCTAGGAGATGTAAAAGGAACGGCAGTGTGTCAACCGCCCAACCGTCTTCATTGCACCTCCGCCAGCCCGCCCGCCGGTGATTTTTGCCCTGAAATGCGTCGCCGTCGCCTGTCGGCCCATCCCTGACCCCACCGCTGGCAGCAGCGTCGTAGCCGTGGCCGAGCCGCCGATTTGAGTCTGCTACGCTGCTGACTGCCCGCCTCCGCCGCCGGCGATTTGTGCCTGAAAACGCCATCACTGCCGCCTGTCCATCCATCCCTAACTCCATCGCGACCCCACGGCCTATCCCTGCCACTGCATGCGTCTTCTCTAGACATCATTAAAAGATTCTGTGCAGTGCAGTTTGAATTGGCTATTATGTTTTTGCATCAATTTTTTTGAGAGGGCATCAATTTTGTCTAGTTGACAGTTTGCCACACCTTAATTTTTTTTCGTCCTCCGCCTCTGTGGACGGTGATGGGTTGGATGAGATGTATCATGTAATCGAGTTAGTTTTGTTAGGGTTTGATCCCTAGTATCCATTATGTTTTGAGAGTGATGTTGCTATGACTTTGCTATGCTTAATGCTTGTCACTAGGGTCCGAGTGCCATGATTTCAGATCTGAACCTAATATGTTTTCATCAATATATGATAGTTCTTGATCCTATCTTGCAAGTCTATAGTCACCTATTATGTGTTATGATTCGTTAACCCCGAAGTGACAATAATCGGGATACTTACCGGTGATGACCGTAGTTTGAGGAGTTTATGTATTCAGTATGTGTTAATGCTTTGGTTCGGTACTCTATTAAAAGGAGTCCTTAATATCCCTTAGTTTCCACTAGGACCCCGCTGCCACGGGATGGTAGGACAAAAGATGTCATACAAGTTCTTTTCCATAAGCACGTGTGACTATATTCGGAATACATGCCTACATTACATTGATGAACTGGAGCTAGTTCTGTGTCACCCTATGTTATGACCGTTACATGATCGATCACATCCGGCATAATTCTCCATCACCGATCCAATGCCTACGAGCTTTTCCTATATTGTTCTTCACTTATTTACTTTTCTGCTGCTACTGTTACAATCACTACAAAACCCAAAAATATTACTTTTGCTACCGTTACTTTTGCTATCGTTACCACTACTATCATATTACTTTGCTACTAAACACTTTGCTGCAGATATTAAGTTTTCAGGTGTGGTTGAATTGACAACTCAGCTGCTAATACTTGAGAATATTCTTTGGCTCCCCTTGTGTCGAATCAATAAATTTGGGTTGAATACTCTACCCTCGAAAACTGTTGCGATCCCCTACACTTGTGGGTTATCAAGACTATTTTCTGGCACCATTGCCGGGGAGCATAGATCTATTCTTTGAGTCACTTGGGATTTATATCTACTTATTACTATGAAGAACTTGAAAGATCCAAGAACCAAGATTTATCCCTCAACTACGAGGGGAGGTAAGGAACTGCCATCTAGCTCTGCACTTGATTCACCTTCTGTTTTGAGTAAGCTTGCGACACCTACACTTGCTATTCATTCTGATATGTCGCATGTATTGATGATGCCACTTCTGCTTTGCATGATACTTATGATGAAACTACTTCTATGCATGATACTACTGTGCCACTTGGTGAATTTCTTGATGAACAACTTGCTAGGGCTAGAGAGAATGAAATTATTGAAACTGATAATATTGATGAAAGTGATGATGAAGATTCTCCCCCTATATATGAATTGCCTGTTGTTCCTGAGGATTATGTTATGGATGAAGAAACTGCTAGAGACTTTCTTGCTTGCAATGATAGAAGTGATCTAAAGAAATTATTAGCTAAGCTGAAAGAAAAATCTCTGAATGCTAGAATGAAATATGATCCTGCTTATCCAACTTCACCTATTACTGATAAGGATTATGATTTCTCAGTTGATCCCGAGTTAATTACTTTGGTTGAATCTGATCCTTTCTATGGCTATGAATCTGAAACTGTTGTGACACATCTTACTAAATTAAATGGTATAGCTACCCTGGTTACTAATGATGAGAAAACTCGCTACTATTATATCCTTAAATTATTTTCGTTCTCATTAAAGGGTGATGCTAAGATATGTTTAATTCTCTTGATCCTGGATGTGTGCGTAGTCCCCAGGATATGATTTACTACTTCCCTGCTAAATATTTCTCCGCTCATAAGAAACAAGCTGATTTAAGGGAAATATATAATTTTGTGCAAATTGAAGAAGAGAGTCTCCCACAAGCTTGGGGGACGCTTGTCCAATTACTTAATGCTTTGCCTGATCATCCTCTCAAGAAAAATGAAATACTTGATATCTTTTATAATGGACTAACCGAAGCTTCCAGAGATTACCTGGATAGTTGTGCTGGTTGTGTTTTCAGAAAAAGAAATGTTGATCAAGCTGAAATTCTATTGAATAATATGTTGACTAATGAAAATAATTGGACACTTCCTGAACCAACTCCTAAGCCAACTCCGAAGAAAAGGGGTATTCTATTTCTCAGTCCTGAAGATATGTAAGAGGCAAAGAAATCTATGAAAAAAAAGGGTATTAAAGCTGAAGATGTTAAGAATTTACCTCGTGTTGAAGAAATACATGGTCTTAATTCATCACCTATTGAAGAAACACACGGTCTCGGTAACCCGACACAGGTAGTAAAGGTAAATTTTCTCTATAGATATGATAAAGCTGAAATCCCTCCTGCTAAGTTTGCTAGCCAATGTTTGGATGAATTTGATGACTTTATGGTTAAGCAAGAAGATTTCAATGCTTATGTTGGTAGACAATTGAAACATAATGCTTATATGATTGAACACTTGAGTGATTATATAGCTAATGTTAAAGGTGAACTTAAACTTATTAGTAAACATGCTTCTATGGTTACCACTCAAGTAGAACAAGTACTTAAAGCTCAGAATGATTTGCTCAATGAATTGAATAGTAAAAATAATGACTTTGTTGTTAGAGTTGCAACTAGAGGAGGTAAAGTGACTGAGGAACCTTTGTATCCTGAGGGGGGCACCCTAAGAGAATTGAGCAAGATTCTCAGAGAATTAATATTGATGCACCTAGTCCTTCTAAAAGGAAGAAAAAGAAAAATGATAGGACTTTGCATGCTTCTAGTGAACCTGTTATTGACACACCTGAGAATCCCAATAATATTTCTATCTCCGATGCTGAAACACAATCTGGTAATGAACATGAACCTAGTGATAATGTTAATGATGATTGATACGTCTTCATCGTATCTACTTTTCCAAACACTTTTGCCCTTGTTTTGGACTCTAACTTGCATGATTTGAATGGAACTAACCCGGACTGACACTGTTTTCAGCAGAATTGTCATGGTGTTATTTATATGCAGAAACAAAAGTTCTCGGAATGACCTGAAACTCCACGGAGCGTATTTTGGAAGTAATAAAAAATACTGGCAAAAGATCAAGACCAGGGGGGCCCACACCCTAGCCACGAGGGTGGGGGGCGCGCCCCCTACCTCGTGGGCCCTATGGAGCTCCTCCGACCTCAACTCCAACTCTATATATTCGTGTTCGGAGAGAAAAAAATCAAGGAGGAGGATTCATCACGTTTTACGATACAGAGCCGCCGCCAAGCCCTAAAACCTCTCGGGAGGGCTGATCTGGAGTCCGTTCGGGGCTCCGGAGAGGGGAATCCGTCGCCGTCGTCATCATCAACCATCCTCCATCACTAATTTCATGATGCTCACCGCCGTGCGTGAGTAATTCCATCATAGGCTTGCTGGGCGGTGATGGGTTGGATGAGATTTATCATGTAATCGAGTTAGTTTTGTTAGGGTTTGATCCCTAGTATCCATTATGTTCTGAGATTGATGTTGCTATGACTTTGCTATGCTTAATGCTTGTCACTAGGGCCCGAGTGCCATGATTTCAGATCTGAACCTATTATGTTTTCATGAATATATGTGAGTTCTTGATCCTATCTTGCAAGTCTATAGTCACCTACTATGTGTTATGTTCCGGCAACCCCGAAGTGACAATAATCGGGACCACTCCCGGTGATGACCGTAGCTTGAGGAGTTCATGTATACACTATATGTTTATGCTTTGGTCCGGTACTCTATTAAAAGGAGGCCTTAATATCCCTTAGTTACCGCTAGGACCCCGCTGCCACGGGAGGGTAGGACAAAAGATGTCATGCAAGTTCTTTTCCATAAGCACGTATGACTATATTCGGAATACATGCCTACATTACATTGATGAATTGGAGCTAGTTCTGTGTCACCCTAGGTTATGACTATTACATGATGAACCGCATCCGACATAATTCTTTATCACCGATCCATTGCCTACGAGCTTTCCATATATTGTTCTTCGCTTATTTACTTTTCTGTTACTACTGTTACAATCACTACAAAATACGAAAAACATTACTTTTGTTATCATCACCTTTGGCTACCGTTACCACTACTATCATATTACTTTGCTACTAAATACCTTGCTGCGGATATTAAGTTTCCAGGTGTGGTTGAATTGACAACTCATCTGCTAATACTTGAGAATATTCTTTGGCTCCCCTTGTGTCGAATTAATAAATTTGGGTTGAATACTCTACCCTCGAAAACTGTTGCGATCCCCTATACTTGTGGGTTATCAAGACTATTTTCTGGCGCCGTTGCCGGGGAGCATAGCTCTATTCTTTGAGTCACTTGGGATTTATATCTACTTATCATTATGAAGAACTTGAAAGATCCAAGAACCAAGATTTATCCCTCAACTACGAGGGGAGGTAAGGAACTGCCATCTAGCTCTGCACTTGATTCACTTTCTGTTTTGAGCAAGCTTGCGACACCTAAACCTGCTTTTGCTATTCATTCTGATATATCACATGTTATTGATAATGCCACTTTTGCTATGCATGATACTTATGATGAAACTACTTCTATGCTCGATACTACTGTTCCACTTGGTGAATTTCTAACTTTCTAGGGTTAGAGAGAATGAAATTATTGAAACTGATAATATTGATGAAAGTGACGATGAAGACTCTCCCCCTAATAAATATGAATTGCCTGTTGTTCCTGAGGGTTATGTTATGGATGAAGAAGCTACTAGAGCTATTTTAGCTTGTAATGATAGAAGTGATCTTAAGAAGTTATTAGCTAAATGGAAGAAGCAATCTCTTAATGCTAGAATGAAACCTGACCCTGCTTTTGCTACTTCACCTATCTGTGTTACTATATGAATTCTCTGTTGATCCTGATATAATTACTTTGGTTGAATCTGATCCTTTTTATGGCTATGAATCTGAAACTGTTGTGGCGCATCTTACTAAATTAAATGATATAGCCACCCTGTTCACTAATGATGAGAGAACTCGCTACTTTTATATCCTTCAAATATTTCCGTTCTCATTAAAGGGTGATGCTAAGATATGGTTTAATTCTCTTGATCCTGGTTGTGTGCGTAGTCCCCAGGATATGATTTATTACTTCTCTGCTAAATATTTCCCTGCTCATAAGAAACTAGCTGCCTTAAGGGATATATATAATTTTGTGCAAATTGAAGAATAGAGTCTCCCACAAGCTTGGCGGAGGCTTCTCGAATTACTTAATGCTTTGCATGATCATCCTCTTAAGAAAAATGAAATACTTGATATCTTTTATAATGGACTAACCGATGCTTCCAGAGATTACCTGGATAGTTGTGCTGGTTCTGTTTTCAGGGAAAGAACACCGGACGAAGCTGAAATTCTATTAAAAATATGTTGACTAATGAAAATAATTGGACACTTCCTGAGCCTATTCCTAAACCAACTCCTAAGAAGAGAGGTGTTCTATTTCTCAGTCCTGAAGATATGCAAGAGGCAAAGAAATCCATGAAAGAAAAGGGTATTAAAGCTGAAGATGTTAAGAATTTACCTCCTATTGAAGAAATACATGGCCTTAATTTACCGCATGTCGAAGAAATGCATAATTTTAATCCATCTCCTATTGAATAAACACATGGTCTTGATAACCCGACATAGGTAGTAAAGGTAAATTCTCTCTATAGATATGATAAAGCTGAAATCCCATTTACTAAGTTTGCTAGCCCATGCTTAGATGAGTTTGATAAATTTATGGTTAAGCAAGAAGACTTCAATTCTTATTTTGGTAGAGAATTAAAATGCAGTGCTGATATGCTAGAACACTTGGGTGATTATATGGCTAATGTCAAAGGTGAACTTAAACTTATTAGTAAACATGCTTCTATGGTTACCACTCAAGTAGAACAAGTACTTAAAGCTCAAAATGATTTACTCAATGAATTGAATAGTAAGAATAATGATTTTGATGTTAGAGTGGCTACTAGAACTGGTAAAATGACTCAGGAACCTTTGTATCCAAAAGGCCACCCTAAGAGAATTGAGCAAGATTCTCAGAGAAATAATATAGATGCACCTAGTCCTTCTAAAAGGAAGAAAAAGAAAAATGATAGGACTTTGCATGCTTCTAGTGAACCTATTGCTGAAACACCTGAGAATCCAAATGATATTTCTATTTCTGATGCTGAAACACAATCTGGTAATGAACCTAAAACAAGTGATAATGTTAATGATAATGTTCATGATGATGCTCAACCTAGCAATGATAATGATATAGAAATTGAACCTGCTGTTGATCTTGATAACCCACAGTCAAAGAATCAACGTTATGATAAGAGAGACTTTCTTGCTAGGAAACATGGCAAAGAAAGAGAACCATGGGTTCAGAAACCCATGCCTTTTCCTCCCAAACCATCCAAGAAAAACGATGATGAGGATTTTGAGCGCTTTGCTGAAATGATTAGACCTATCTTTTTGCGTATGCAATTAACTGATATGCTTAAAATGAATCCTTATGCTAAGTACATGAAAGATATTGTTACTAATAAAAGAAAGATACTGGAAGCTGAAATTTCCACCATGCTTGCTAATTATACTTTTAAGGGTGGAATACCAAAGAAACTTGGAGATCCAGGAGTACCCACTATACCATGCTCCATTAAAAGAAACTATGTTAAAACTGCTTTATGTGATCTTGGAGCCGGTGTTAGTGTTATGCCTCTCTCTTTATATCGTAGACTTGATTTGAATAAGTTGACACCTACAGAAATATCTTTGCAAATGGCTGATAAATCAACCGTTATACCTATCGGTATTTGTGAGGATGTGCCTGTTGTGGTTGCAAACGTTACTATTTTAACGGACTTTGTTATTCTTGATATTCCCGAGGACGATAGTATGTCTATTATTCTTGGAAGACCCTTTTTGAATACTGTAGGGGCTGTTATTGATTGCAACAAAGGCAATGTCACTTTTCATGTTAATGGTAATGAGCATACGGTACACTTTCCGAGGAAACAACCTCAAGTCCACAGTATCAATTCTATTGGAAAAATTCCATCGATTATTTTTGGAGGTTTTGAATTTCCTCTTCCTAGTGTCAAGAAGAAATATGATATTCTTATTGTTGGGGATGTGCATATCCCCGTTGAGGTAACCTAGTGTTATTCGAAAATTCTCCGGTTTCATGTTATTCAGAATGAGTTTGTTAACAAGACTTGACCAACCTTGTTAATGGATTCCTTTTGATGATCATGAGATGGATGAAGTTAGAAAACGCAACTCTCTGTACCCTCCTTTTACTTTCTATTATTTATATTAAATAAAATAAAAATAGTATTTGCTGTTTGTTATCTGAATTATCCATTAATATAAAAATACCCCGAAAATAAAAGTTCTCCAAATGCCTTGAAATTTAAATATGATTTTTTTCTGGAATATTTGAGAATATTTGGCACTGAGAACACAGCAGGGGGTATCCACCTGGCCACGAGGGTGGAGGGCGCGCCCTACCCCCTAGGCGCGCCCCCCTGCCTCGTGGGCCCATGGTGGCCCTCCTCCACTTATTCCTGCATCCACACACTCCATCTTCCTCCCACAAACACCATTATCCGGCTCAAACCCGAGTCCAAGCTCATTTTGCTGCCATTTTCGATCTCCTTGCTCAAAGCACCTCTCACAAAACTGCTTTGGGGGATTGTTCCTTGGTATGTGACTCCTCCAATGGTCCAATTAGTTTTTGTTCTAGTGCTTTATTCATTGCATATTTTTGCTGCCTAGGTGACCCTGTTCTTGAGCTTGCATGTCAAATTTATGTGGTTCCAAGTAGTTTTGATGCATGATATAGGCTCTAGGCACTTGTAGGAGTAGTTGCTATCAATTTTGTTGAGCTTGGCTCACTTTTATTTGAAGTTACTAAAAATTTCAGAAATTTTTCAGAGGAAGAAATATGCTTAGGAAAGTGTACCAAGGTGGTTCTTCAAGGAAGCAAGGACCCAGGCTTGCAATGCGTGATGCTGATGATGAGCCACCAAGGGACGCTCCAGTGCGGCCTTGTGAATGGCCTTCAGAGGACTTCATGGATCAAGTAGGAATTAAGGAAGAATTTAACACATATTTGCGTAACGCTGATCTTGTGAGCTTCAAGGAAGAAAAATGCCGCCAGTACCACTATCTCACTAGTTCCTTTGTGAGGAGGTTTGAATTTTCATCTTCACGCAATTCTCAGACTGTCCTGTTTGATCTCTATGAAAATTCTTATACTATGGACTTAGAGGATTTTACCACTGCTTGCAAACTTCCACAATGGGGTAGTGCTAGTGAACCTCGCAAATCTGAATTTAGAGATTTTCTTGCTAATATAACTGTGGGCGAATCTAGAGATATAGCACAAGCTACCATAGGGAGCATTCACTTTCTTGCTATACATTATTTTGCTGTCTTCATAGGTAGGTGCATTAACGGTAAAGATGAAGCATGTCACATGTGTGTCCCTGACCTCAGTATTCTTAGGAGTGCTGTGTTAGGAGATAAATCTTATAATTTGGGAGCCATTGTTGCACGTAGGTTGCATCTTAATAGATTTAATGGAGATTTCTCTGGTGGAATTTATGCAACCCGCATAGCTAATTTTATTGGTATAACCATACGTGAAGATGATATTGAGTTGCCCCCTGCTTATTTGTATTATGAGGCTATGGTTCGTCATCAGTTTGTTGAGAGGAACGATTAGTTCCTCCAGTACCGACTAATTTTTGACAGACGACGCACCTATCACGTCGCTCTCCCTGCTTCTACTTTCTTTGACTTTCAGGCAAAAGGGAGATATTTTATAACCAGAGAGGAGGAGGTAAGAGTATAAGAGGAGAGCTGCGATAGCTCGCCTCCAAGCTGCAGCCCACGATGCAATGACTGTTGCATCTTAGTATGACCCCAACTACAACTTTGGATATCCCCCAGGCCATCCGTGGCATTAGACCAACTTAGGCCAAAAGCCTAAGCTTGGGGGAGTACGTATTTCTTACCGACATTACATTTATGTTCACACACTCATTGCTAGATGTCAGTGCTCATACTTTTTCATTGTAATATCCATGCTAGTTTATTTCCTTTTTATGCTTTCTTCTTCTGTGTTTAATAAACCTTAAGAAAAACAAAAAAATTAGTTGTAGCTTTTAGCTAGCTTTAATTTCTATGCTTGTAGTAGTAATTAAAAAGAAAACCCAAAAAGATTTCCTGTTCTTCTTTTGCTTGTTGGGAGTTTTCCCGTGTAAATAGTTTTATTTATTTTCTTTTCTTTGGGGGTCGATAGGAGAAGATCATAATTAAATTTTTGAAGTGGCTCTTATATGCATTATTGTTGATCTGACAAAAGAGCCCATATTGCCTTGTCTTCTCCTGTTTATTGAATGCTTGCAGATTCCACCTTAGTCCAATGCACGTGCACTATTATTATTATCCACATCGTTCGGTCGTGCAAGTGAAAGTCAATTATGACGATATATGATGGACTGATTGAGATGAGAAAAGCTGGTATGAAATCGACCTCTCTTGTTTTTGTAAATATGATTAGTTCATCGTTCTTGATTCAGCCTATTATGAATAAACATGCTTGCAATGACAACTAGAGATCATAGTTTCTTGTGCCATGCTTAATTAGCTAGGAGCTTATAATGGTTTACCTTGCGTGCCAACATGCCATTAAAATGGTTGTGATGTAGTATGCTAGGGTGGTATCCTCTTTTGAACGATTCGAGTGGCTTGACTTGGCACATGTTCACGCATGTAGTTGAAACAAAATCAACATAGCCTCTACGATATTTATGTTCATGGTGCATTATATCCTACTCATGCTTGCATTCGGTGTTGATTAATTTTAATGCATGTTCATGACTGTTGTCGCTCTCTAGCTGGTCGCTCCCCAGTCCTTTTCTAGCCTTCACCTGTACTAAGCGGGAATACTGCTTGTGCATCCAACTCCATGAACCCCAAAGTTATTCCATATGAGTCCACCATACCTACCTATATACGGTATCTACCCGTCGTTCCAAGAAATTTGTATGTGCCAACTCTAAACCTTCAAATAAACATTCTGTTTTGTATGCTCGAATAGCTCATGTATCAACTAGGGCTGTCCGTATCTTCCATGTTAGGCGGGTTATTCTCAAGAGGAGTGGACTCCGCTCCTCACTCACGAGAAAATGGCTGGTCACCGGGATGCCCAGTCCCATGCTTTATGCAAACTAAACCAAAATAATTGCAAACAAAACTCCCCCTAGGACTCTTGTTAGTTGGAGGCACTTATTGTTTCGAGCAAGCCATGGATTGATGCTTGTTGGTGGAGGGGGAGTATAAACTTTACCATTCTGTTTGGGAACCGCCTATAATGTGTGTAGCATGGAAGATATCGCCATCTCTTGGTTTTTATGTTGACAATGAAAGTATACCGCTCAACATATTATTCATCTCTATTTTAAAACCAAGCTCTGGCACCTCTACAAATCTCTGCTTCCCTCTGCGAAGGGCCTATCTATTTACTATTATATCCTTAAATTATTTCCGTTCTCATTAAAGGGTGATGCTAAGATATGGTTTAATTCTCTTGATCCTGGACGTGTGCGGAGTCCCCAGGATATGATTTACTACTTCTCTGCTAAATATTTCCTCGCTCATAAGAAACAAGCTACTTTAAGGGAAATATATAATTTTGTGCAAATTGAAGAAGAGAGTCTCCCACAAGCTTGGGGGAGGCTTCTTCAATTACTTAATGCTTTGCCTGATCATCCTCTCAAGAAAAATGAAATACTTGATATCTTTTATAATGGACTAACCGAAGCTTCCAAAGATTACCTGGATAGTTGTGCTGGTTGTGTTTTCAGAAAAAAAAATTGTTGATCAAGCTGAAATTCTATTAAATAATATGTTGACTAATGAAAATAATTGGACACTTCCTGAACCAACTCCTAAGCCAACTCCGAAGAAAAGGGGTATTCTATTTCTCAGTCCTGAAGATATGTAAGAGGCAAAGAAATCTATGAAAAAAAGGGTATTAAAGCTGAAGATGTTAAGAATTTACCTCGTGTTGAAGAAATACATGGTCTTAATTCATCACCTATTGAAGAAACACACGGTCTCGGTAACCCGACACAGGTAGTAAAGGTAAATTTTCTCTATAGATATGATAAAGCTGAAATCCCTCCTGCTAAGTTTGCTAGCCAATGTTTGGATGAATTTGATGACTTTATGGTTAAGCAAGAAGATTTCAATGCTTATGTTGGTAGACAATTGAAACATAATGCTTATATGATTGAACACTTGAGTGATTATATAGCTAATGTTAAAGGTGAACTTAAACTTATTAGTAAACATGCTTCTATGGTTACCACTCAAGTAGAACAAGTACTTAAAGCTCAGAATGATTTGCTCAATGAATTGAATAGTAAAAATAATGACTTTGCTGTTAGAGTTGCAACTAGAGGAGGTAAAGTGACTCAGGAACCTTTGTATCTTGAGGGGGCCACCCTAAGAGAATTGAGCAAGATTCTAAGAGAATTAGTATTGATGCACCTAGTCCTTCTAAAAGGAAGAAAAAGAAAAATGATAGGACTTTGCATGCTTCTAGTGAACCTGTTATTGACACACCTGAGAATCCCAATAATATTTCTATCTCCGATGCTGAAACACAATCTGGTAATGAACATGAACCTAGTGATGATGTTAATGATGATTGATACGTCTTCGTCGTATCTACTTTTCTAAACACTTTTGCCCTTGTTTTGGACTCTAACTTGCATGATTTGAATGGAAGTAACCCGAACTGACGCTGTTTTCAGCAGAATTGCCATGGTGTTATTTATGTGCAGAAACAAAAGTTCTCGGAATGACCTGAAACTCCACGGAGCGTATTTTTGGAAATAATAAAAAATACTGGCAAAAGATCAAGACCAGGGGGCCCACACCCTAGCCACGAGGGTGGGGGGCGCGCCTGCCCCCTGGGCGCGCCCCCTACCTCGTGGGCCCTCTGGAGCTCCTCCAACCTCAACTCCAGCTCTATATATTCGTGTTCGGAGAGAAAAAAATCAAGGAGAAGGATTCATCACGTCTTACGATACGGAGCCGCCACCAAGCCCTAAAACCTCCCGGGAGGGCTGATCTGGAGTCTGTTCGGGGCTCCGGAGAGGGGAATCTGTCGCCGTCGTCATCATCAACCATCCTCCATCTCCAATTTCATGATGCTCACCGCCGTGCGTGAGTAATTCCATCATAGGCTTGCTGGACGGTGATGGGTTGGATGAGATTTATCATGTAATTGAGTTAGTTTTATTAGGGTTTGATCCCTAGTATCCATTATGTTCTGAGATTGATGTTGCTATGACTTTCCTATGCTTAATGTTTGTCACTAGGGCCCGAGTGCCATGATTTTATATCTGAACCTATTATGTTTTCATGAATATATGTGAGTTCTTGATCCTATCTTGCAAGTCTATAGTCACCTATTATGTGTTATGATCCGGGAACCCCGAAGTGACAATAATTGGGACCACTCCTGGTGATGACCGTAGTTTGAGGAGTTCATGTATTCACTATGTGTTAATGCTTTGGTCCGGTACTCTATTAAAAGGAGGCCTTAATATCCCTTAGTTTCCGCTAGGACCCCGCTGCCGCGAGAGGGTAGGACAAAAGATGTCATGCAAGTTCTTTTCCATAAGCACGTATGACTATATTCAGAATACATGCCTACATTACATTGATGAATTGGAGCTAGTTCTGTGTCACCCTAGGTTATGACTGTTACATGATGAACTGCATCCGGCATAATTCTCTATCACCGATCCATTGCCTACGAGCTTTCCATATATTGTTCTTCGCTTATTTACTTTTCCGTTGCTATTGTTACAATCACTACAAAATACCAAAAACATTACTTTTGTTATCATTACCTTTGGCTACCGTTACCACTACTATCATATTACTTTGCTACTAAATACCTTGTTGCAGATATTAAGTTTCCACGTGTGGTTGAATTGACAACTCATCTGCTAATACTTGAGAATATTCCTTGGCTCCCCTTGTGTTGAATCAATAAATTTGGGTTGAATACTCTACCCTCAAAAACTGTTGCGATCCCCTATACTTGTGGGTTATCAAGACTACTTTCTGGCGCCGTTGCCGCGGAGCATAGCTCTCACTACAAAAAAAGACACATCCGTGACATTGTGGACCGAACAAATTTTTTTCCTGTCATACATATGACACTTCTATGACGATAATTGTGACAAAACCCGGTATCATCATAGATGTGGTGGGCTCCTACTTCTATGACAAAAAATCATGACAGAAAATGGGCTTTTCGTCCTGGGCGGGCCGGAGACGCAGCTGCATGACATTCTTTGGGACGTCCATGACGGGAAAAACCATGGTAGAAGTGAGGGGGAGGAAAATTTCGGGGAGTTCCCAGTTACGGTGGGAGGTCGGGGGCCGATCGATGCGCGTTTCTCTCGTACACGTACGCGCGTGTGTGCGAGGCGTTGGCTCTAACTGAACCCGAGCGAGGCATTGGGCTATAACTGAACCCGAGCGATTGCACTGTAGGCTACGCGTTACTGAACCCGAGCAATCGATCGATGGTTGTTAACTGAAGCCGATCGAGTGATTCCTTCGCTACTGCTGCTAACTGAAGCCGATCGATTGGATGAACAGTGGGTGTTGCGGGGAGGGGGGGTGGATGAACAGTGAGCGGTGGCGTTGCCTCTGGATGAACAGGACCCCGTGGTGTGGTGGAGGGCTGGATGAACAGTAGATGGTGGAGGGGTGCCCGTGGAGGGGTGGTTGAACAGGACCCCGTGGTGTGGAGGGTTGGATGAACAGTAGACGGTGGAGGGGTGCCCGTGGAGGGGTGATTGAACAGTAGCCGGTGGAGTAGCGCGCGGTGGAGGCTGGATGAACAGGAGCCCGTGGAGGCTGGAGGAGGTCGATGGTAGCCTGTGGAGGCTGGAGGAGGTCGAAGGTGGAGATGAACAATATTCCGTGGAGTCCCGTTTTGTGGTATGCCACACCCCTCCCGATGAACGGGACCCCTGTTTCGACCATAGGAGGTCCGTTTCATCCGTTTTGCGGTACGCCACACCCCTCCCGATCAACAGGAACTCCATTTCAACCGTAGGAGGGCGGTTTCATCCGTTTTGCGGTGCGCCACACCCCTCCCGATTAACAGGACCCCCATTTCGACCGTAGGAGGTCCGTTTCCTCCGTTTTGCGGTACGCCACACCCCTCCCGATCAACAGGACCCCGTTCCGAACGTAGGAGGTCCATTTCCTCCGTTTTGCGGTACGGCAGGCCTCGTTTCCATCGCCTGTTCCGTCCAAGCCCTCCCGATGAACACGACCACGCATTCCATTCCGACCCAGCCGGTTGGCTCCCACGCGTTCCGTTGCCTCCTGATGAACATGACGCATTCTGTTGCCTCCCCTTGAACACGACATGTTCCGTTGCCTCCCCATGAACACGATGACAACGCTGTTTCTCCGTTCCGACCCAGCCATGTACACGAGCCCTGGCCGTACGTATGCACGAGTAGGCGTTCGAGACCCCGCCCGTATGTACACATACGTGGCCGTATTTTCTTTCTTGCACCCTGACCGATGTACATATGTGTACATGCTACGTGCGCGCCTCTACTATGACACGTGCATGCCTCTACATCCACCAGTATATATGTACGTACACGTTCGCGACCAGAATGACAACGCTACATACGCTTCGACCAGGTGGGTCCCGACTGTCAGGCACTTCCTTGTGTGCGAAGATGTAGCTGGTGGGTCCCAGCAGTCAGGGGGGAAACGTTTTTTCATGAAATACAGTGGCCCGTCCGGTGGGTCCCCGCTGTCAGGTGGAGGAATAATTATTTTGCACATAATAAGGAGGCACTTCCTTGCTGCGACCGTGGACCCAGCTGTCAGCCTCTCCACGTACAGTCCATGTCCGATGGAAGTCATTCCTTGACCACATTAACCACGCCGCTCCGAGAGCACCAAGGCGGTGGACGACGGCGAGGCCTCGGAAGGGGACGATGCGGAGCCGGGGAAGATGCGGCAGTGGATGCCCACGCGTAGAGGAGTACGAGGGTTCACTGGTTCGCTGCGGTGTGAGGCTGTCGTCGCCGCAGAATAACAGTGGGTGTGGATGAGTAGAGGGATGGCCTGACCAGCGGTGGGAGTAGTAGGGGATGGTGAGGCCTCCGCCGCATCACAGCCGGCCATGGGAGGCAGGAGCACGAGGCACGACCGACGCTGGTTTGGGCGGCTGGAGCAAGAAGACCAGAGGTTTAAGAAGCACTACGGCCATTGGATGGACATCGTACGGTCATTGGAGCTAGAATCGTGCATATTGACTAAGTTGACAAAGCCCTCCATCCCCGTCAACTTAGTAGGCCCACAAGTCAGCCTGCCACTATACTAGGTCCCAGCTAACAGGGAGAGTATTCATTTTTTTGGTGCGTAATAAGGAGGCACTTCCTTGCGTGCGAAGATATAGCTGGTGGGTCCGAGCCGTCAACGGCGGTAATGTTTTTTTCGTGAAATACAGAGGCTTTTTCGGTGGGTCCCTGATGTCAGGTGGAGGAATCATTATTTTGCGCGTAATAAGGAGGCATTTCCTTGCGTGCGGCCGTGGACCCAGCTGTCAGCCTCTCCACGTACAGTCCACTTCAGATGCATGTCAGTCGTTGACCACGTTGACCAGGCCGCACCGAGAGCACCAGGGCGATGGACGACGTTGAGGCCTAGGAAGGGAACGACACGGAGGCAGGGAAGACTCGGCAGTTGTTTCCCACGCGGAGGGGAGTACGACTGTACGAGGGTTTACTGGTTCGTCTACCGTCGCCGGAGAATAACAGCAGGTGTGGGTGAGTAGAGAGATGGCTAGGCCAGTGATGGGAGTATGATGGGGCGGTGAGGCCTGTGCGGCAGCAGAGCCGGTCGTGGGGAGGAGGGAGAAGGCAGTCCCGCCGGTGCTTGTTTGAGCGGCTGGAGCAGGAGGAGCAGAGATTGAAGAAGCACGACGGCCGTTGGATGGCCATCCAACAGTCACTGCTTGTGCGTCAATCTTTTTTTAGGAAAGCCTCAAATCTGTGGAAAATAGCATACATCCCATCTGCCATTATTTCTAATAATTTACAGCCCATTTGCTAATTATTAAGGTTTTTTGGAGCCCATATTATTTTTGTTAGCATTACAGCCTATATTGTGGCCACGGTTAAAAAATTATACGAAATTTTGCATATTTCGGTGCGGTCTGAACTATTTTTAATCTCGAAATTTCGACTCACATTCAAACTGATTTTAAAAATAAATGTATATCAATATAAAATCCAAAAAATTCTCCACGCATAAATATTAATGTAATTTAAAATCTCGAAATGAAAAAAAAGATATTTGAAACTAATTGCCGGTTTGATGTGTTTTAAAAATGTACAGCCCATTTCTCATTACTGATGGGCCCTTTTCTCGGCTAGCCGAATGAAAGCGCTCCTCGTCTTGAGAGATTTGCAGCCCAACAGGCCTGACAAAGCGACTTACTTGGCAAATCACAAAAAACTGGGTTGTGGTCGTGGACCCAGCTGTCAGCCTCTCCACGTACAGTACTCTTCCGATGGAATGTCGTTGACCACATTGACCACGCCGCACCGAGAGCACCAAGGCGGTGGACAACGGCGAGGCCTAGGAAGGGGACGACGTGGAGCCGAGGAAGACGCGGCAGTGGATGCCCACGCGGAGAGGAGTACAAGGGTTCACTGGTTCGGTTGCGGTGTGAGGCTGCCGTCGCCGCAGGGGCTGGCTAGCGGTGGGAGTAGTAGGGGGCGATGAGGCCTCAACGGCAGCACAGCCGGCCACTGGAGGCAGGAGCAGGCGGTCTCCCCGGCGTTGGTTTGGGCGGCTGGTGCAAGAAGAGCAGCGATTGAAGAAGCAGCAGGACCGTTCGATTCAAATCCAACGGTTACTGCTGCCAGAATCGTTTGTTGACTAAGTTAACAAGCCCTGCGTACGCATCAGCTTAGTAGGCCCACGGGTCAGCCTCCCAACTGGTGCGCCCCAAATGTCGGTGGGAGGAATCATTTTTTTGCGTAATAAGGAGGCAGTTGATTGCGTGCGGCCAGGCCAGCGGAGGGAGTAGGGTGGGCCAGGGAAGCCTGCGCGGCATCATAGCAGGCCACAAGAGGAGGGAGCAGGCAGTCTTGCCGGCGCTAGTTTAGGCGGCTGGAGCAGGAAGATCAGAGATTGAAGAAGCACGTCGGTCGTTGGATGGACATCCAACAGTCACTGCTGCTAGAATCGTGTGTTCACTCACAAAGCCTTGCGTAAACAAGTCAGCCTCGAAATCTGTGGCGTGTACAGCCCATTTGCTATTGTTTTTATAAATTTTTAGTCATTTTCTAATTCATATGGAATTTATTGCAGCCCGTTTTCCATTTTTAGAATTGCTGGCCATTTTCTGTTCAGTACCAGGGTCAAAAAATTAACTAAATATGTGGGAAATTTTGAAAATTCGCAAATTTTTGCTGGGGAACGAAATATTTTTAATCCAAAAATTAATAGCCATACTAGAACAAATTTAAAAATGAATTAGTACTATGTCATTTTAAATCCAATGAAATACGTATAAGATATCAGTGAAGAACAAAAACAAAAAAAGAAACTTATATCCCATTTGCTATAATTTTTTGGAATTTTCAACCCCTTTTGATATTACTTTTAACGGACATTGACCATACTCTTAAGCCAGGCCGGAATGCATCCCTCCTCGTCTTGAAAGATTTACAGCCCAGTAATTCTGAGAAAACAAATAGGCCTAGCTTGGGTATTCTTCAAAAAGAAATATCGGGCTACCTATTTTCCCAAAGAACTGGTGCATGAGAATTTAGCTTTATTTATTTACTTATTTATGTTTACGGGACCATGAGCATGTACCTGGGCCGGATTCATGTGAGATCCTCCCTTCTAGTTAATTATGGGCTTCTTTATTGGGCCTTCATCAGTGGGCTGCATGTTATCAACAAGTGGAAAATGTGTTCCGTACGAAAAATAGTATGCGCTACGTACGATACGGGGCACTAAAGGATCGAACCGTGCAACGACTTCTGAAACATTGTGTTTGTCGTTCTAACAACACATTTATTCAACCAACAGACGAAATATACTACTGATTGTACATTGAAAACAGCAGCAACAACAACCAGGGCTGGGGATGCAACAGAAGCAGTAAGCAGGCCAGAAGAGTGAAGACGCAACTCTCTCTTCCAAACCAAACATCAGCCATCATTATAAAAGGGCTACCAAAAAAGAACAAGTGTATGCATCAAACTAAATAAAGATCCTACTACACCAAGTGTACGCATCTAACTAACTGGCTCAGTTAGATGTTACTATTTATTAAGCTGTGGAGATTGGCTGACGGCTTGAACCAGATGGGTGCCTAACGGGGGAAACTCCAGCCAGCAGGTCGAAGTGTGATACTTGCGACCCTCTCTCCTACTTTGGGCTGCAGAGCGTGGCGGCACATATCATGGTATGGTGCATGCAGAGACGCATGGTACGCCGTGTACACACAGTTTTGCCTGATGAACGAAACCGCGCTGCCATCATGATCCTTGTCGTCGGTTATCTCCTGGTTAATCGGATAATTCAGTCCGACAAATAGAGAGCGTGTACCAAGGCTACTTACCAGCCTCCAGTCAAAAATTCCTGAAGGCCCGGAGAAGCTGGGATCCTGCTCAAAGACCTTGCAGTGACTGTGATTCTATTCCACGAAACAACACGTCTGGTATGTGGGAACGATCATCAATCTTTCGCCGTCGTCTAATCGAGCCAGGAACCACCTGCAACTGCCATGCCGCTTTTCTTTGAAAGGTTCTGGGATTAGGAAGGGTAGGGACACCAGGCGGCCTACAACATCATATCAAGTTGGAGTCAAATAAAAAAGGGCTCTTGATTTAGTCAATTTTAAGAACAACATGTTATGAGCATGAATATTTTTTCAGCAAATGTTGACAGTAATATAAGCAAGCCATCATGATATCATAGGAAAGTAACATACTGCTATAACAACCGTTTGTAGCGATGACTGGAGTAGGCCAGCAATACATCCAACCATAGAAGGAGTCGACAGCGTAAATGAAGCCCTTGTGTTCAATGGCATCAGAGAACCATGGAAGATGTATGATCCTGCGATGGACATGCAGATTTATCCACTTACCGCAGTGACCTGTCAGATAGGCAAGATCGTAGTTGAAGAACACAATTAGCCTGAAGTCTTTATAATTCGCAGATCTTGTGGGCACTTGGCAGATTACAACCTTGAGCAAATCAAACTTGGTATCATGTTGGCTACTGTAAGATTCCGAGTATTCTGGGCCGCGGTGTAAAAGCAGTGCAATGTTAATCGAAGGAAGGGGGATCAATCGCCGGGTGTAGACCTCCACGAGCATCCAGCTACCGCGACCGTCGACGAGCACCATCCAAGACGTGTTCATGCCGACCCAGTACATACCGTTAATGCAGTTGAGGCTGACGGGGATCGGATCGCAGTCAAGGGGGTTGGTGCTCGCCACCCTACGACCGTTATGATGCATGACATGCCGTTTCTGAAGATCAGGTGGCATCAGCAAGCAAGGAGCTGGCTTAAAAAGCTCCGGCCCGAGGGCTTTGAGTAAACGGTACTGCCCCGACGAGCACGCGGCGAGCGGCATGGTACTGAGATTGTCCACACGCGAAACAATGAGCTTGATTACCTCTGTGGGGAGCGAATTCCAGCCACTCTTTTGGCGGATGCTGCTCGGTTCTGCCATTGTTAGTGCTTGGGTTTCGGACGACGGGGGAGGCGCCTTAGCGGGGATGGAAGATTCGACAAGATTATGTGCGGACAAAGATGGAGAAGCGAATATGTACTGCGGGAAGTGGACAGGTGATGATGACTACAGCACGCCGCTGGACTTACGAGACACATACCAGCAGCGTAGGGTCATGTCGATGCCAGACAACTTGCTTGAGTGATCACAGTACTGGTACTCCCTACAGTGCTATGCCCTAACTTGCTTGAGTAGAGTAGTAGAGTAGGACTCTACTCTACTACTAGCACCAGAGGAATAGTATATTCTAATCTAAAATAGTTACAAACTTCAATGCCCGAGCGTGGAATGACTACGAACCGTGCTCAAAGGCCATGTCTACGTGGTGTTTGGACATGGGCGACAACCTCAACGCCAACGGTGCTGCTCCCGTTGCACCGTATGTGTTTCTGTCCTTCCTGTTCGAAATCGTGGTAGAATTCATGATTTATTTTGTGCTTATTCGGATTAAATCTCGTAGTAACTTGCTCATATATTCAACTGGCGCAACGTCCCCTACAGCCACTCCCGTTTCATGGACGGCCTGGTCGATGCCTCCAAGGAGCCCTTCGTCCACAGCTATGAGTGCCCGATGTCGTTTTGTAGTTCGCCGGCGGACATGGTGCATCACCTCACGGATGCGTGCAACGGTCACTGCTGGCCCTTGGCGGAGAACATCAAGTACGAGAAGTACGAGAAGTGCTACCCGTTCACCATGTGCGTCAGGGGCGACGCCGCTGACACTGACACTGACACGAGGCCGATGTACGGGTGCGTGGTCAGTGTTACTACCCCTCCGGGTCACGATTTATCAAACTTTCCCTTTTACATACTTAATTAAGGACGCTAAAAATTCCTGAACGTTCGGCATTTATCATTTGCGCCCCAAAACTAATGAGATCGCCTTACGAAACAAAAATTATACTCCTCCTAAAAGCCACGACGCTCGCAGGAGCGCTTGCGCCGCGCCACGAGTGCCCTGGTGCGCGGCCGTCTCCCAGCGCGCCGACACAACGCCTCTTCCTCAGCCTCGCAACTCGCGAGGTGCTGATTGGCGGCTTGCCGGCGGGCGAGCGCGATCTCACCGGTGTGGTGATCCGGCGCCAACAGGTACCCCTCCTCGCTGGAAGCGTGCACCCGGTCCACGTATCGCCAAGCGTAGATGAGGCGCTTGGGCCCGAGTGCACTCAGGGCATCGGCACGGGCGTCCTCCGCCACCCTCACGGCCCTCGCACGAGCCTTCTGCCAAAGAGCCAACTGCTTGACTCTCTCGGACGCGACATAGGCCTCCCAGGCAGTTGTTCCACGGTGCGCTTCTCTTCCTCGGCCTTCTTCTCCACCTCTATTTTGGCGCGCTCCGCTGGAGGAAAAGCCTCCCACAAGGCGACATCCATTTCTTTCCAAAGCTCCTCAAGGCTGGGGGGGGCTCGGAGGGTGGCGCGGCGTTCTCCTTGTAGCGGGGAGCCGACGCATCCTCCGATGCGCATGTTGGCGAGATTGGGAACGCCGACGCGTCCACCTCGACGCATCACGGCGAGGAGCGGAACACCGACGCGTCCTCCTCGACTAGTGGCGGCGAGGAACAGAAGGTGATGCATCGCGGCAAGGAGCGGAACACCGACACGTCCTCCTCGACTAGTGGCGGCGAGGAACGGAATGGCGACGCGTCACGTAGCGGCGAGGAACGGAATGGCGACGCGTCACGTAGCGGCGAGGAGCGGAACATCGACGCGTCCTCCTCGACTAGTGGCGGCGAGGAACGGAACAGTGACGCGTGACCGTCCGCGCAGTGCAGCGAGGGGCTCCTAGGGCTTGGGAGGGGCGATGCCCATGGTGGTCGACGTGAGAGGGAGGGGGAGGAGATAGCGATGAACGTGAACGCGAGGGGGAGGAGATAGCAATGTCGTGGGAGGCGCAGTATTTATAGCGAGCAATGGCACACCTACGTAAGATATGTACTGAGTTGCACTGACTTAACTACAGGTCCAGTTGCGTCACTGACATGTGGGCCAGACCCCTGTTGGGCCCATATGTCAGTGACCCAATGCACCTGCAGTTAAGTAACAGCTACGTGGGCATATTTGTTGGAGTAAATTATGGGGGAGCGAAGGGGTGGAAATATTGCCGGTCACAACGGATTGGACGAGCGTGGGGGAGGAGAGTCATGCATGCAGATTTTTTCACACGGGCTTCCTGCAGGTATGGGGAATGGTGCATAATAAGTCATCTTGCATGCCGGGCTAGGTATAGTCTCAAGTCATTAAAAATATACACGCCCCACACATGTTCATATTTCAAGGTGCACTAAATTATTACATGCGATGATTAAGGCTGGCCATAATGGTGGTATCTTAGCTGGTATGATGCACACGGAAATAGCAAACATGCTGATGTGGCAAAGAATTAAAGAAGAGAGGGGGGGTTAGAGTAACTAGTGTTCATGCGTGCATTGGTAAACACATTTTTTGTGGTAGCGTCTCTTGCATCGGGGGACTATGACAGGTCTGCTATGCGTGACCTGAAGATGAAAGCGTTGAGCATCTCAAAGTTGATCAACAATCTTCAATTGTCAAAGATTAGTCGTTCGGCCAATAAGGTGGCACACTTAATCGCTAAGTATAGCTTTGACAATAGATTAGATGTTATTCTTGTAAATAACGTACCGCCCTGTGTGGTGAATATTGTATCGAATGAGTGTACTGGTGTGGCTGGTTAATTAATATAAGGTGGTGTTTAAAAAAGTATAAATTTGGTCAAACACTTTGCAAACGGTTGACGGGAGTAAAAAGGACCAGAGGGAGTATCATGCATGCGGAGTAGGCAAAAAATTGCTTGTCTAAAAAAAGGCAAAAATGTAGCTCATTTATAGCCGGTCGAAGGCTCAAAGGGCACGACCGCGCGAGGGAGGCGAAGGTCGTGGGAGGCGCGACGTTTGACGGAATTAAGTGAAGTTACATCCACGCGCCGGCATGGCGTGCGAACAGGCAGAAGCTATACCGTCAAGCCTACGATATGGGTCTAGTAGACATGACATCTAGTGGGTCCCGCATAGTTCTCGAGAACTCTTTGGGGGCTTGCAGCCGTTTATCCACTGGGCAAGCCAGCAACCCCACGCCGTTCGCACGCCCTACTCGTCCCCGTCTTCTACCTTACAACAGTTCGCTCCCAGTCGTCCTGTTCTTTCACATTAGTTCACTCCTAGTTTTTTTGCGAGGTACAACAGTTCAACTTCTCCTAACCCTCCTCCAAAATCCATGGCCTCCCAAATCTCCATGGTCGCCTCTGAGTACCAGGTTACTGTTGGGGAACGTAGTAATTTCAAAAAAAATCCTATGCACACGCAAGATCATGGTGATGCATAGCAACGAGAGGGGAGAGTATTGTCCACGTACCCTTGTAGACCGAAAGCGGAAGCGTTAGCACAACGCGGTTGATGTAGTCGTACGTCTTCACGATCCGACCGATCAAGTACCGAACGTACGGCACCTTCGAGTTCAGCACACGTTCAAGCCGATGACGTCCCTCGAACTCCGATCCAGCCGAGTGTTGAGGGAGAGTTTCGTCAGCACGACGGCGTGGTGACGATGATGATGTTCTACCAACGTAGGGCTTCGCCTAAGCACCGCTATAGTATTATCGAGGTGGACTATCATGGAGGGGGGCACCGCAGATGGCTAAAAGATCAAACGATCAATTGTTGTGTCCATGGGGTGCCCCCTGCCCCCGTATATAAAGGAGCAAGGGGGGTGCAGCCGGCCTAGAGAGGGGCGCGCCAGGAGGAGTCCTACTCCTACCGGGAGTAGGACTCCCCCCTTTTCCTTGTTGGACTAGGAGAGAGAGGGGAAAGATGTGGAGGAGAAGAAGGAAGGGGGGCGCCGCCCCCCTCTCCTTGTCCTATTTGGACTAAGGGGAGGGGGTGCGGCCCATACCTTGGCCGCCTCTCCTCTCTTTCCACCAAGTCCCACTAAGGCCCATTAAGTCCCCGGGGGTTCCGGTAACCTCCCCGTACTCCGGTAAAATCCTGATTTCACCCGGAACACTTCCGATATCCAAACATAGGCTTCCAATATATCAATCTTCATGTCTCGACCATTTCAAAACTCCTCGTCATGTCCGTGATCACATCCGGGACTCCGAACAACCTTCGGCACATCAAAACATATAAACTCATAATATAACTGTCATTGAAACGCTAAGCGTGCGGACCCTACGGGTTCGAGAACTATGTAGACATGACTGAGACATGTCTCCGGTCAATAACCAATAGCGGAACCTGGATGTTCATATTGGCTCCCACATATTCTACGAAGATCTTTATCGGTCAGACCACATAACAACATACATTGTTCCCTTTGTCATCGGTATGTTACTTTCCCGTGATTCAATCATCGGTATCTCAATACCTAGTTTCAATCTCGTTACCGGCAAGTCTCTTTACTCATTTCGTAATACATCATCCCACAACTAACTCATTAGTTGCAATGCTTGCAAGGCTTAAGTGATGTGCATTACCGAGAGGGCCCAGAGATACCTCTCCGACAATCGGAGTGACAAATCCTAATCTCGAAATACGCCAACCCAACAAGTACCATCGGAGACACCTGTAGAGAACCTTTATAATCATCCAGTTACGTTGTGACGTTTGGTAGCACACAAAGTGTTCCTCCGGTAAACCGGAGTTGCATAATCTCATAGTCATAGGAACATGTATAAGTCATGGAGAAAGCAATGGCAACATACTAAACGATCGGGTGCTAAGCTAATGGAATGGGTCAAGTCAATCACATCATTCTCCTACCGATGTGATCCCGTTAATCAAATGACAACCCATGTCAATGGTTAGGAAACTTGACCATCTTTGATCAACGAGCTAGTCAAGTAGAGGCATACTAGTGACACTCTGTTTGTCTATGTATTCACACATGTATTATGTTTCCGGTTAATACAATTCTAGCATGAATAATAAACATTTATCATGATATAAGGAAATAAATAATAACTTTATTATTGCCTCTAGGGCATATTTCCTTCAGTCTCCCACTTGCACTAGAGTCAATAATCTAGATTACACAGTAATGATTCTAGCACCCATGGAGCCTTGGTGCTGATCATGTTTTGCTCGTGGAAGAGGCTTAGTCAACGGGTCTACAACATTCAGATACGTATGTATCTTGCAAATTTCTATGTCTCCCACCTGGACTAAATCCCGGATGGAATTGAAGCGTCTCTTGATGTGCTTGGTTCTCTTGTGAAATCTGGATTCCTTCGCCAAGGCAATTGCACCAGTATTGTCACAAAATATTTTCATTGGACCTGATGCACTAGGTATTACACCTAGATTGGATATGAACTCCTTCATCCAGACTCCTTCATTTGCTGCTTCCGAAGCAGCTATGTACTCCGCTTCACACGTAGATCCCGCCACAACGCTTTGTTTAGAACTGCACCAACTGACAGCTCCACCGTTCAATGTAAACACATATCCGGTTTGCGATTTAGAATTGTCCGGATCAGTGTCAAAGCTTGCATCAACGTAACCTTTTACGATGAGCTCTTTGTCACCTCCATAAACGAGAAACATATCCTTAGTCCTTTTCAGGTATTTCAGGATGTTCTTGACCGCTGTCCAGTGATCCACTCCTGGATTACTTTGGTACCTCCCTGCTAGACTTATAGCAAGGCACACATCAGGTCTGGTACACAGCATTGCATACATGATAGAGCCTATGGCTGAAGCATAGGGAACGTCTTTCATTTTCTCTCTATCTTCTGCAGTGGTCGGGCATTGAGTCTTACTCAACTTCACACCTTGTAACACAGGCAAGAACCCTTTATTTTCTTGATCCATTTTGAACTTCTTCAAAACTTTGTCAAGGTATGTGCTTTGTGAAAGTCCAATTAAGCATCTTGATCTATCTATATAGATCTCGATGCCCAATATATAAGCAGCTTCACCGAGGTCTTTCATTGAAAAACTCTTATTCAAGTATCCCTTTATGCTATCCAGAAATTCTATATCATTTCCAATCAATAATATGTCATCCACATATAATATTAGAAATGCTACAGAGCTCCCACTCACTTTCTTGTAAATACAAGGTTCTCCAAAAGTCTGTATAAAACCAAATGCTTTGATCACATTATCAAAGCGTTTATTCCAACTCCGAGAGGATTGCACCAGTCCATAAATGGATCGATGGAGCTTGCACACTTTGTTAGCTCCCTTTGGATCGACAAAACCTTCTGGTTGCATCATATACAACACTTCTTCCAGAAATCCATTCAGGAATGCAGTTTTGACATCCATTTGCCAAATTTCATAATCATAAAATGCGGCAATTGCTAACATGATTCGGACAGACTTAAGAATCGCTACGGGTGAGAAGGTCTCATCATAGTCAATCCCTTGAACTTGTCGAAAACCTTTTGCAACAAGTCCAGCATTATAGATAGTAACATTACCGTCTGCGTCAGTCTTCTTCTTGAAGATCCATTTATTCTCAATTGCTTGCCGATCAACGGGCAAGTCAACCAAAGTCCACACTTTGTTCTCATACATGGATCCCATCTCATATTTCATGGCCTCAAGCCATTTCGCGGAATCTGGGCTCACCATTGCTTCTTCATAGTTTGTAGGTTCGTCATGGTCTAGTAACATAACTTCCAGAACATGATTACCGTACCACTCTGGTGCGGATCTTACTCTGGTTGACCTACGAGGTTCAGTAACAACTTGATCTAAAGTTTCATGATCATCATCATTTACTTCCTCACTAATTGGTGTAGGTGTCGCAGAAACCGGTTTCTGTGATGAACTACTTTCCAATAAGGGAGCAGGTACAGTTACCTCATCAAGTTCTACTTTCCTCCCACTCACTTCTTTCAAGAGAAACTCCTCTAGAAAAACTCCGAATTTAGCAACAAAAGTCTTGCCTTCGCATCTGTGATAGAAGGTATACCCAAAAGTCTCCTTTGGGTATCCTATGAAGACACATTTCTCCGATTTGGGTTCGAGCTTATCAGGTTGAAGCTTTTTCACATAAGCATCGTAGCCCCAAACTTTCAGAAACAACAACGTTGGTTTCTTACCAAACCATAGTTCATAAGGCATCGTCTCAACGGATTTCGATGGTGCCCTATTTAACGTGAATGTGGCCGTCTCTAAAGCATAACCCTAAAACGATAGCGGTAAATCAGTAAGAGACATCATAGATCGCACCATATCTAGTAAAGTACGATTACGACGTTCGGACACACCATTACACAGTGGTGTTCCGGGTGGCGTGAGTTGCGAAACTATTCCGCATTGCTTCAAATGAAGACTAAACTCATAACTCAAATATTCTCCTCCACGATCAGATCGTAGAAACTTTATTTTCTTGTTACGATGATTTTCAACTTCACTATGAAATTCTTTGAACTTTTCAAATGTTTCAGACTTATGTTTCATTAAGTAGATATACCCATATCTGCTTAAATCATCTGCGAAGGTGAGAAAATAACGATATCCGCCACGAGTCTCAACATTCATCGGACCACATACATCTGTATGTATGATCTCCAACAAATCTGTTTCTCTCTCCATAGTTCCGGAGACTGGCGTTTTAGTCATCTTGCCCATGAGGCACGGTTCACAAGTACTAAGTGATTCATAATCAAGTGGTTCCAAAAGTCCATCAGTATGGAGTTTCTTCATGTGCTTTACTCCGATATGACCTAAACGGCAGTGCCACAAATAAGTTGCACTATCATTATCAACTCTGCATCTTTTGGCTTCAATATTATGAATACGTGTATCACCACTATCAAGATTTAGTAAAAATAGACCACTCTTCAAGGGTGCATGAGCATAAAAGATATTACTCATATAAATAGAACAACCATTATTCTCTGATTTAAATGAATAACCATCTCGCATCTAACAAGATCCAGATATAATGTTCATGCTCAACGCTGGCACCAAATAACAATTATTTAGGTCTAATACTAATCCCGAAGGTAGATCTAGAGGTAGCGTGCCGACCGCGATCACATCAACTTTGGAACCATTTCCCACGCGCATCGTCACCTCGTCCTTAGCCAATCTTCACTTAATCCGTAGCCCCTGTTTCGAGTTGCAAATATTAGCAACAGAACCAGTATCAAATACCCAGGTGCTACTGTGAGCATTAGTAAGGTACACATCAATAACATGTATATCACATATACCTTAGTTCACTTTGCCATCCTTCTTATCCGCCAAATACTTGGGGCAGTTCCGCTTCCAGTGACCAGTCTGCTTGCAGTAGAAGCACTCAGTCTCAGGCTTAGGTCCAGACTTGGGTTTCTTCTCCTGAGCAGCAATTTGCTTGCTGTTATTTTTGAAGTTCCCCTTCTTCTTCCCTTTGCCCTTTTTCTTGAAACTGGTGGTCTTATTGACCATCAACACTTGATGCTCCTTCTTGATTTCTACCTCCGCTGCCTTTAGCATTGCGAAGAGCTCGGGAATTATCTTATCCATCCCTTGCATATTATAGTTCATCACGAAGCTCTTGTAGCTTGGTGGCAGCGATTGGAGAATTCTGTCAATGACGCTATCATAAAGAAGATTAACTCCCAGTTGAATCAAGTGATTGTAGTACCCAGACATCTTGAGTATATGCTCACTGACAGAACTATTCTCCTCCATCTTGCAGCTGTAGAACTTATTGGAGACTTCATATCTCTCAATCCGGGCATTCTTTTGAAATATTAACTTCAACTCCTGGAACATCTCATATGCTCCATGACGTTCAAAACATCGTCGAAGTCCCGGTTCTAAGCCGTAGAGCATGGGACACTAAACTATCGAGTATTCATCAACATGTGTCTGCCAGGCATTCACAATGTCTGCAGTTGCTGGTGCAGGTGGTACACCTAGCGGTGCTTCCAGGACGTAATTCTTCTGAGCAGCAATGAGGATAATCCTCAAGTTACGGACCCAGTCCGTGTAATTGCTGCCATCATCTTTCAACTTCGCTTTCTCAAGGAACGCATTAAAATCTAACGGAACAACAGCACGGGCCATCTATCTACAATCAACATAGATAAGCAAGATACTATCAGGTACTAAGTTCATGATAAATTTAAGTTCAATTAATCATATTATTTAAGAACTCCCACTAACATAGACATCCCTCTAATCCTCTAAGTGATCACGTGATCCATATCAACTAAACCATGTCCGATCATCAGGTGAGATGGAGTAGTTTCAATGGTGAACATCACTATGTTGATCATATCTACTATATGATTCACGCTCGACCTTTCGGTCTCCGTGTTCCGAGGCCATATCTGTTATATGCTAGGCTCGTCAAGTTTAACCTGAGTATTCCGCGTGTGCAACTGTTTTGCACCCGTTGTATTTGAACGTAGAGCCTATCACACCCGATCATCACGTGGTGTCTCAGCACGAAGAACTTTCGCAATGGTGCATACTCAGGGAGAACACTTATACTTTGATAATTTAGTGAGGGATCATCTTATAATTCTACCGCCAATCAAAGCAAGATAAGATGCATAAAAGATAAACATCACATGCAATCAATATAAGTGATATGATATGGCCATCATCATCTTGTGCTTGTGATCTCCATCTCCGAAGCACCGTCATGATCACCATCGTCACCGGCGTGACACCTTGATCTCCATCATAGCATCGTTGTCGTCTCGCCAATCTTATGCTTCCATGACTATCACTACCGCTTAGTGATAAAATAAAGCGACAACCATATGGCTCTTGCCAGTTGCCGATAACTCGGTTACAAAACATGATCATCTCATACAATAAAATTTAGCATCATGTCTTGACCATATGACATCACAACATGCCCTGCAAAAACAAGCTAGATGTCCTCTACATTGTTGTTGCAAATTTTACATGGATGCTACGGGCTTAGCAAGAACCGTTCTTACCTACGCATCAAATCCACAATGATAATTTGTCAAGTTGGTGTTGTTTTAACCTTCTCAAGGACCGGGCGTAGCCACACTCGGTTCAACTAAAGTTGTAGAAACTGACACCTGCCAGCCACCTGTGTGCAAAGCACGTCGGTAGAACCAGTCTCGCGTAAGCGTACGCGTAATGTCGGTCCGGGCCGCTTCATCCAACAATACCGCCAAACCAAAGTATGACATGCTGGTAAGTGATAACCCACAAGTATAGGGGATCGCAACAGCTTTCGAGGGTAGAGTATCCAACCCAAATTTATTGATTCGACACAAGGGGAGCCAAAGAATATTCTCAAGTATTAGCAGCTGAGTTGTCAATTGAACCACACCTGGAAACTTAGTATCTGCAGCAAAGTGTTTAGTAGCAAAGTAATATGATAGTGGTGGTAGCAGCAACAAAAGTAAAGATAGCAAAAGTAATGTTTTTGGTATTTTGTAGTGATTGTAACAGTAGCAGCGGGAAAGTAAATAAGCGTAAACCAGTATATGGAAAACTCGTAGGCACCGGATCAGTGATGGATAATTATGCCGGATGCGGTTCATCATGTAACAGTCATAACATAGGGTGACACAGAACTAGCTCCAGTTCGTCAATGTAATGTAGGCATGTATTCCGTATATAGTCATACGTGCTTATGGAAAAGAACGTGCATGACATCTTTTGTCCTACCCTCCCGTGGTAGCGGGGTCCTATTGGAAACTAAGGGATATTAAGGCCTCCTTTTAATAGAGAACCGGAACAAAGCATTAACACATAGTGAATACATAAACTCCTCAAACTATGGTCATCACCAGGAGTGGTCCCGATTATTGTCACTTCGGGGTTGCCGGATCATAACACATAGTAGGTGACTATAGACTTGCAAGATAGGATCAAGAACTCACATATATTCATGAAAACATAATAGGTTCAGATTTGAAATCATGGCACTCGGGCCCTAGTGACAAGCATTAAGCATAGCAAAGTCATAGCAACATCAATCTCAGAACATAATGGATACTAGGGATCAAACCCTAACAAAACTAACTCGATTACATGATAAATCTCATCCAACCCATCACCGTCCAGCAAGCCTACAATGCAATTACTCACGCACGGCGGTGAGCATCATGAAATTGGTGATGGAGGATGGTTGATGATGACGACGGCGACGAATCCCCCTCTCCGGAGCCCCGAACGGACTCCAGATCAGCCCTCCCGAGAGGTTTTAGGGCTTGGCGGCGGCTCCGTATCGTAAAACGCGATGATTTTTTCTCTCTGATTTTTCTCTCTCCGAAAGCAAATATATAGAGTTGGAGTTGGCGCCGGGGGGTTTCTAGGGGCCCCACGAGGTAGGGGGCGCGCCCTAGGGGGGGGGCACCCTCGTGGAAAGGGTGTGGGCCCCCTGGTCTTCATATTTGGTGAGGATTTTTTATTGTTTTTTCTAAGGTATTCCGTGGAGTTTCAGGACTTTCCGAGAATATTTGCTTTCTGCACATAAAACAACACCAAGGTAATTCTGCTGAAAACAGCGTCAGTCCAGGTTAGTTCCATTCAAATCATACAAGTTAGAGTCCAAAACAAGGGCAAAAGTGTTTGGAAAAGTAGATACGACAGAGACGTATCAGTAAGAAGTATGACTTATATCGCCCATAACTCACTTGTGTTCTCCTCGTGCATATGACATCTACGCATAAAACCTGGCTCTGATACCACTGTTGGGGAACATAGTAATTTCAAAAAAAATCCTACGCACACGCAAGATCATGGTGATTCATAGCAACGAGAGGGGAGTGTTTTTTCCACGTACCCTCGTAGACCAAAAGCGGAAGCGTTAGCACAACGCGGTTGATGTAGTCATACGTCTTCACGATCCGACCGATCAAGTACCGAACGTATGGCACCTCCGAGTTCAGCACACGTTCAGCCCGATGACGTCGCTCGAACTCCGATCCAACCGAGTGTTGAGGGAGAGTTTCGTCAGCACTACGGCATGGTGACGATGATGATGTTCTACCGACGCAAGGCTTCGCCTAACCACCGCTACAGTATTATCGAGGTGGACTATCGTGGAGGTGGGCACCGCACACGGCTAAAAGATCAAACGATCAATTGTTGTCTCCGTGGGGTGCCCCCTGCCCCCGTATATAAAGGAGCAAAGGGGGGTGCGTTCGAAGAGAGGGGCGCGCCAGGAGGAGTCCTACTCCTACCGGGAGTAGGACTCCCCCCCCCCCTTTTCCTTGTTGGACTAGGAGAGAGAGGGGAAAGAGGTCGAGGAGAAGAAGGAAGGGGGGCGCCGCCCCCCTCTCCTTGTCCTATTCAGACTAGGGGGAGGGGGCGCGGCCCATGCCCTTTCCGCCTCTCCTCTCTTTCCACCAAGGCCCACTAAGGCCCATTAAGTCCCCGGGGGGTTCCGGTAACCTCCCGGTACTCCGGTAAAACCCAGATTTCACCCGAAACACTTCCGATATCCAAACATAGGCTTCCAATATATTAATCTTCATGTCTCGACCATTTCGAGACTCCTCGTCATGTCCGTGATCACATCCGGGACTCCGAGCAACCTTCGGTACATCAAAACATATAAACTCATAATATAACTGTCATCAAAACGTTAAGCGTGTGGACCCTATGGGTTCAAGAACTATGTAGACATGACCGAGACACATCTCCGGTCAATAACCAATAGCGGAACCTGGATGTTCATATTGGCTCCCACATATTCTACGAAGATCTTTATCGGTCAGACCGCATAACAACATACGTTGTTCCCTTTGTCATCGGTATGTTACTTTCCCGAGATTCGATCGTCGGTATCTCAATACCTAGTTTCAATCTCGTTATCGGCAAGTCTCTTTACTCGTTCCATAATACATCATCCCGCAACTAACTCATTAGTTGCAATGCTTGCAAGGCTTAAGTGATGTGCATTACCGAGTGGGCCCAGAGATACCTCTCCGACAATCGGAGTGACAAATCCTAATCTCGAAATATGCCAACCCAACAAGTACCTTCTGAGACACCTGTAGAGCACCTTTATAATCATACAGTTACGTTGTGACGTTTGGTAGCACACAAAGTGTTCCTCCGATAAACGGGAGTTGCATAATCTCATAGTCATAGGAACATGTATAAGTCATGATGAAAGCAATAGCAACATACTAAACGATTGGGTGCTAAGCTAACGGAATGGGTCAAGTCAATCACATCATTCTCCTAATGATGTGATCCCATTAATCAAATGACAACCCATGTCAATGGTTAGGAAACTTAACCATCTTTGATCAACGAGCTAGTCAAGTAGAGGCATACTAGTGACACTCTGTTTGTCTATGTATTCACGCATGTATTATGTTTCCGGTTAATACAATTCTAGCATGAATAATAAACATTTATCATGATATAAGGAAATAAATAATAACTTTATTATTGCCTCTAGGGCATATTTCCTTCAGTTAGAGCCATCACTGGCGATCAGTTCATCGTCATCTACACACGTGGATCCGAGACGGTGAAAGCATGGCTTGCTCGCTTCCTACGCATGTTCAACAGTTCAACGGATGAGTGGGTCGCTGGGCTAGATGTTGAGTACACCACAGTTCTGGGACGAGAGAAGGATCTAAAGGACAAAGAGAGGAAGAAGCCCGTCGTGATCTAGGTTTGCGTACATAACATTTGCTTGGTCTACCACATATACCATGCTGACATTGAGTGCCAGGATTTTAAGAACTTCCTCAAGGACAAAAGAGTGAAATTCGTTACTGTAGGCTTTAAGAACGACAGGGATGTCCTGCGTCGGATAGGTCTCATTGTAGGCCCGCCCTTCATTCTCCAGAAGGCAAGCCTGGTGTCCTCCTCTCAACCTTCAATGCTGACCCTGGTATCAGCCATGATTGATCCTTCGTATGCTAAACTGAAGAAACCTCATCACGAGTTTCATCATGCATGGGAGTCAAAGACATTAGATGAAGATCACATCCCGTATGCAGCAATGGATGCCTACCTTTGTTTAAATATCTACAAGGGTTGGATGAAGAAGCAGAGCCCAGTGTCTGGTTCAAGAAAAGAAGCATCGACGAAGAGGAAGAGGAAGAGGGACGAGGACAAAGTCGAGGACGTGGACTCAGACTCCGAGTAGGTGGCAGTGTCGTCGCTCATGCTGGTTCTACTGCAGTGTCAAGAGGACAGCAGAACTATGTTTATGTTCTTTCTCGTTATTTGAACTCTTTAGTACGTACAGTAGTACTAGTACTATGTCTTACTACTGTTCTTCTTGCAGTTGGTACTATTGCTTGTATCTTTGTGTTCCTACTGTACTTAATACGTTCGTACTAGTAGTATAATTGGAGTCAGTCGATTTGTGAAAGAAGTTCGACGAAGCAAAGGAAGAAGACGACAGAAGAGGTGGAAGAAGCCCTTCTAGCCATCCATGTTGCATCAAATGGCTCACATGAGTCGACTGACCCAAATTGCTCCTTCAGATTGCAGGATCCACGTGGCATTCAAGGTCTCGAAGGTAGATTCCGCGTCCGCACTCGGTTTGCGGGCTCGACGCGCGCGCGACCGGCTTCCGCCGCGACAGCCACCATGCGCGCCTCCTCCGCGCGGGCGGAGACGATAATGACACGCTAGTTCCTCCTCGCCGGCGTGCTGGAGCACGCGCTCGTCCTCCTCTTCGTACGCTGTGTGCATAGACGCGGCTCCACCAGCTGCTCGCGTGCTTGGCAGCATGGCGGCATCGCGAGGAGGGACTGCAGACGATGTGAGCGGGCGAGCCTTCGGCTTCATGTCACAGGGATGGCGGCGACACGGCGGTGATGGGCGAGAAATTGTTGGCCAGAGCAGGCGGGCGCCGGCATGCACAACGGCGGCGCCGGCATATTGATGAGTGCGCGTGTGGGAGCTTACTTTAGTTTTATATATAAGGTTGGTCAAACTTAAAAGAAAACCGTACTAGTACACGTAAACATTAGACTTAGGCAGCGCTTTTATTAGTTAGTACCACAACCATGATACGGAATCCTGTGCAAGCGCGTGAACCGCGGCCGCGCGGTCGATCGAACGGTGCGTCACCGTGTCGTGCTCGAAGGACATCCACCGAACCTTTTTGTGTGTGTGAAAACAATCCTCAAATATTACTCAACTTTTTTTCCTGTGAAAGTTCTTGATGCTGCAATATTTCCATATATTTGAATTTAGCTCCAGTTCGTGTTTATTTGGATTTGGACGTTTTAGGTGCGCCCTAAATTTTTTTTAATACTGATTTTGTGTGTGACTGAGAGAGAATGTGTGTATGTGTCCATATGTGTGTTGTGGCGGAAGGGCAATGTGGAGACGGTGTGCGTGTGATACAGACATAGAGAGGTGTGAATGTGCAAATGATCATGCATGAGTGGGACATAGACAGATGCCGATATGTTGTGTATACATGATAGAACGGTCTTCTAGTTTACTTGTGTGTGTGAGAGAGAGAGAGAGGGAGAGAGAGAGACAGAGAGAGGAGTATCTGTAACACAACAACCATCTCTCTCGATTCGTCCATCCCTCGCACGGTCGCATGCAACACATGCATCAACGCGCACATTTTGACACCCTCACCCGGCCCCTGCCCACCTCAAGGCCCGCACAATCTCTTCGTGAATACCCATTTCTCTCCTTAGGTTTGTTTTCTCTCAATATCTAACACACAGAGAGAGAGAGAGACATGCAGCACAACACACACACACACACTCCCCCGAGCACACAATTCATCCCCATCCAAGGTTATACGGCGACCACTCTCGCTTGTGCTTCTTTGCACCCCAACATGCACAACACCTTAATCTTCAAAGAGGGCATCGAGCAGATCGAAGACGGTGACCACATCGCACTAGAGAATGCGGGGTCATTTGGAAGCAGGGTGATGTGACGACGGCTGACTGACTCCTCCCCCACCCTCTCTCCCTCTCTTGCACAAAATTACCAATCCCTCTCTCCCCCGCACAAAATTGTCAATCCCTCAACCCACGAGATCCTTCCCCTCTCGTCCATGTTTTTCCAGCTCTCTCATCAAACATGTTGTCTCTTCTCCTTCCACGTATACAGAATCCAGATGCACACGCATCTCATGTATATTACATGTATCCATCTTTCTCACAGACCTAACTTCTTCCTCTCTCTATCTCTCTCTCTGTCTCGTTAGGTTTGTCTCCTACTCTCTCGTCCACATACATACAATATTTCCTGCCCTATCTGCTCCATCTTCAAAAGCTCTCTCTGCACGTTTCATTCACACATTGGGATATGTCAAAATGTTGCTTCTATAATGGCTGATGTAGAGTTATGGTTGTTTTTGTTGCATCCTACAAAGTAATAACTATGAAATGCATTTAGATTCTCATTTGACTGGGATTATGTGAGTTTGAGCATGTTCTAAAGTACTATAGACCTTGTATACATCTTGGGATTCGACAATGATTGTAACTATTGAATTGTATAGACCATTACATTCGAAGTCAATAGCCTAATATATTTATTTCACAATTTCAACAAATGATTAGTTCACTACAAACTAAGAAAACAAATGTGTACTCCCTCCATTTTTATTTAAGTCCGCGTACTAGCATTGGTCAAAGTCAAGTTTTGTAAACTCTCAGAAAACTTATAACAAAAAATATTAACATATACAATAACAAATAAATACCATTAGATTCATTATTGAATGTACGTCCACATCATACATATTTGTTATGGTAAATGTTTATATTTTTCTATAAACTTGGTTAAACATTAGGAAGTTTGACTTCGGTCAAACCTAATATGCAGAGTTTACTACTACTACTCGCTAGTTGCTTAGCCGAATCACTCAACACGCCACACGGGGAGTCCAGTGTCACAAATTTTTGAGGTCGGCGGGAAAATCTCCCGCGACCCTGATTCGAGCAGTGGGAAGTTACCATCATAGCCTTCGGAACAGGCCTACGGATGACGCTTGGTAGGGGGTTGTTTTCGTAACTTCAGGTTCACCCTACACAGCCAACCCCACCCCTGCACCCAGAGTAGTACACCTAAATACTCCCCATTTTCTATCCCCACCGCAAAATAGACTTCTCCATGGCACCGCAGCCTTCGTGCTCCTCCCCTTTACATCGGCGCACTCGTCCACCGCAGTGCATCTGCCTCATCGATGACCTCGTACGCTGCACTGGAGCCAGTCCACCGTCGTCGTCGTACATGGAGCATCTTCCTGGCATCGTCTTCCACGGTCTCAGATCTGCTTCCCGGAAGCCGATGCCAAGCGCAGAAGTACCACCGTCATGGACAATGAACTGACTCCCGTTGCCGACCATGACTCACAGAGGCCGCCGCGACCATCATTCTCCTCCTCGATTGGTAATGTGTGTATTGAATCACTTAGTAGTACATGTGCAGTTCCAATTTTGTTCATACATACCCTTCAAATTTCCTGGGTGCTATTGTTCCCATAAAAGTAATATATTATAGCCTCCATTGTCCAACAGAATATCAGCTTGTAATTGTGCGTTGCTCCTGTATGGCGTTGTGCTTGGGTAGGTTTTTCATCTGCAACCAGTAGTGTGGCAAATGATGGAAAGGTTTTTAGAACTAGCAAGATGCCCATGCGTTGCACGCATCAAGATGCATTTGTATGAGTAGTTTATCTTGTGGGAGAAAAGCATGAACGAGGGAAGGCCTTATTTGCAAATCTGGAGAGGGGTATGGGTATCTTTTTGCAAAATTCCCATTTGTTTCCTTCCTATCTGTCAGATATAAATCGGACGGCCTATATTGTAAGAAAAAAAGTATAGAGAAAAAAAGTAGACATTAAAGGAAGTAGAGATAAATATTAAATATTAAATATTAAATAAATATAACAGTAGAGAAGAGAGTAGAGATAGCATGTTGAGATTTTTAAAGCGCCGCGCGTTGCGATTCTGTTGGAGATGCTCTAACATGGTAGACGAGTGCTTTAATGTTGCCCACAAGATGCACGAGTATTACTAGTAGTATATTTTTCTTTCCATGTTGAGATTTTAAAACCACGAGTGCGAACATGCAGAGGAGCAATGAAGACCAAACACGGGATATTCGGGACATCTTCAAGGAGCGTGCCAAGTTAAAGACGAGTTGCACCGAACCTGTAAAACGAGCTTTGGTAAGTAACACCCTTTCAATTACTTTCGTGTAGCCTCGTGTTCTTCGATGTGTATATGTTGTAGTTTCTGTTTCTCTTAAGCGTGGTGTTCTTCGATGTGTAATAAGAAGAGTCTTAATCGTCCTAATGCTTTCGTTTTTAGCTTGATGTAGGAAGTGGGTGTTCTCACCTTGTAGTCTGTTTTTATTTTTATTTTCCTTTTGAATTCACTTCTCCGAGTTCTGTTTATCTGGCTTCTACTAAATGGATCTAGGTTGCTCTGAGTATTGATCTAAAAAGAAGTAACTTCATGTCAGGATGCAGTTCCTGCGAGGAGGGAAGTATGGTCAACCTCGAGATCATGTTTCCAAAATGAGGTTGGATTACACACAAGGTGCCAGTTCCCTAATGATGTTGGATTAGACACAAGGTTCAAATTCCCAGATGATGCTGGATTACACACAAGCCAAGTGGAGTCGTCAGCTGTTCGTGTCCTCGTGGCAGTAGTAAAGGCTGAAAGAAAGCATGCCACAACCCTTGAGAATGTAGCTGAGTTCCTGAAGAAGCGAAAAGAGCAATCAGATGCTCTCTTCACCCAAGCCAAAGAAGAGATGGAAGAAGCCAGAAATAAGCTAGCAGAGGCAGAGCAGGCTAGGCGTCTCCTGCTATCTAAAACTGTTGTCAATACAAAATTTCCTTCATAATAGCTAGGTTCAAATGTTTATCCAGTCAGCATGCCTGTTGTGATGTCCGTGCATCTATTGATGTGGCACAAAATGTTTTTTTTGGGTCATGTAATAACACCAATTACTTTCCAAACAATAGCAGACGAAGCATTGGACATGGTATAGTTCACGCGCAAGCCCGACATTCCAAGTTCAACTTCCACATCAAACTCATGTTCACAGATATCTGCACATTCATACATAATGTCCACAACCATGATTCACTTCAAAGCCAAAAAAATGTGAGGAGAGTTATAAATAAAGAAAATCATCTACTAGTTCCTGCTACCAGTGCGAGCACAACAAGTCAAGACCATGCGTAAATTAATTATATTTTAGTCATTTTTTGTGTTCTAAAATGTCTGTCGGCTCGCGGAAGGACGTGTTGCTGGCACACACACGGATTCAATGAAGGCAGACGGGGCAGTCTTAAGCTGGTTGCACGCGGCGAGGAGGCGTGCTCAGCCGGGCCTGCAGCGAGTGCGTCCCTCTTGGCCGGCGCGCCGGTTCAATGCCTGCGCTATAAGAGGTCGCGTCCGTGTCAGAGCAATCACTCCCTCCAGTCATTTTTTGTTTGGGTATAACAAAATCTCGTTTTCCATTCACATTTTACAAGTAAAATTCATGGAAAAACTTTGACCCAAAGTACGATGGGGACTAGTAAACCAGAATGGAGGTAGTAGTTTTTTTAATCAAAGAAGGGTTTCCCCTTCCGATTTTCATTACTGAAAACCAGCATCTAAATCTAAACCATAGTATTTGCCCTAGAACTACCAGGTTCAACATCTCGCAACATAAACCCATACAACCTCCATCGCAAAAAAAACCATACAACCATACGCCAAGGAGGTACGTAGTAGTATGAATTCCATTTTCGCTCCATACCAATCGTTCTAAAAACTACTTACTACTTATAATGCGCCATTGAAAATCGGAACTCTTAACCCCGCTAAAAAACGATATTTCAAACGTGGCTACTCGATCTGTGGCAACTGGCGAGCCACCGCGCTCCAAGTCATTCACCTGTGGTCCCGACCATCAACTCCTACGGATCAAATTATCACGCGAGCTGACTATTCCTACAAAGGTGCTCCACCACGTACCCGGTACCCGCGAATGCAGCAATCGTGCACCTAGGGTTTTAGGGTTTATTTGTTAACGTCTCCTTTACTTAACACTCATGTGTGCGAGACAGCGAGAGGTCGACTGCGTGCGTGCGCCTCTTCTCTTTGTATATGTACTCCACCATTTGTCTGGTGTCCAAAAAATTATAATAACTACTAGCAATGTGCCAATGCGTTGCCACACGATCAAAGTAGATTAATGCATATTCACCGATTTGATAGAAAAGAAGTCTAGTTTTGAAATACATATATCACTAAAAATATTTATGTTTCACTCAAAATATATTCCTTTGGCAGTTTTGATGAGATAAGGGAGGAATGTTGTTGGTTTCAAGATTCGAGAAGTGGTATATGTCTAATTTCTACTCTTACTAGAAAGATGCCCGTGCGTTGCACGGAACATCAAGATCTTGTGGGAGAAAAGAATTTACGAGGGAAGGCCTTATCTGCAAATGTGGTGAAGAGTGCGGGTAAATTGCCATATTTTCCTTCCTATCCGTTAGATATAAATCGGACGACCTACATTGCAGGATGGCAGGCCCACCATCATCACCAACTCTATTTTTTATCCCTACTCTTATAAAAAGCATTGTCGATGATGATCGTGCACCTGCCATCCTGCAATATAGGCCGTCCGATCTATATCTGGCGGATAGGAAGGAAACTATGGCAATTTTGCAAAAAGATACCCACACCCCTCTCCACATTTGCAAATAAGGCCTTCCCTCGTTCATCCTTTTCCCCCACATGATAAACTACTCATACAAATGCATCTTGATGTTCCGTGCAACGCATGGGCATCTTGATAGTTGTTGCAAAAAGCCCATGTGTGTGTGAGAGAGAGGGAGAGTGGAGGAGGACGGAGTGCATGTGTGACAAAGACACAAGGAGTGTGTGTGCAATAGGTATCAGCTTAAAATGAGGCGATAGTGTGTGTGTGCACGATCGAGAGGTCGTGTCTCAAGAAGGGAAGAAAAATCTACATAGATACAAGGAGCGAGAGAGAGACATGTGTGCGATGGTGGAAGCACGAGTGTGCGGGTGTATAAACCTATCTAGAGGCTAGCTAGTCGATAAATATTTGTGAGAGAAATACGAGTCGGGGTGCGAAAGCGAGAGTTTTGTGTGTGAGAGAGAGAGACAGTAGTCAGGAAGGGGAGTGGAAGCAGGAGTTGTGTGTGTGTCTGTGTGTGAGAGAGAGAGAGGAGACGGTAGTCGGGGTTGTCTAATCGGTAAAAAATGAATAATGTCAGTCTGGGATGGAGACGAAAAGGAGACCGCAAAAAATGTTGTGTCTACAGGAGAGAGAGAGAGAGTAATTTTAGTGGTATGAGTCATATGTAGAGACATATAGGGTGTGTGAGAGAATCCCATAGAGAGAAAGACAAAGTGAAAGACGAGTGGAGACTGTGTGTGTGGCGGTGAAAAAGAAAGCTTAGGTACCGAGTGATACCAGAGAACGGTAGAGACGTGAGAGATAATGAAAACCGTGTAATGTATAATGATAGGGAGAGTGTGACACTTCTCAAGGGAGATGTCGTGAGACCATGTTTGCAAGGATAGGAGAAACATGAAGTGAGCGTGCGGGTGAGCTGGAGAAAAGTGAGTGATAGCTACCTGAAGGAGCATGCATGCGAGAGAGATGGGTGTGAAAGGAGTGAACAAAAAAGGGATTCAAATATTTGAATTCGAGATGATGATACATATAATCCATACTCGAACCAAAATTGATCTATCAAACATGCATACTCATATGAATTCACGCACATCTATGTTATTTAATATGTAGATATTACTGATCCATACATTTTAGTACAACATAATTTGGTTAAATTTTTTCGAATTCAACCTTAAGATTTCGAGATCGTTGTATTTGTAAATCATATTATACATATAAAGGAGCAGAATTCTTTGTTGTCCTTTTGAAAGTATATATAAAAAATGATGTATATAGAATGTAATTCCAATTGAAAATGGACCCCTCCGGAAAAAATAGAATACAAACGGGATTCGAATTGAGTTGGCACGGTAAACGTGCACTCTGCAAAATTTGAACGGAGCGGGGAAAGTCGCAGTAACCGCCCGAAACCAAAATCTGCGAGATGGAAATCACTACTGCCTATCCCTGCCACGCAAAGCCTATCTGCTGGATTTCTATAGGTTTCGATAGGGGTAGGTTTGTAATTTCACCCAAATGTGACGTAACCGCCTCTCACCCGGATTCATACACGGTGGGCGCCAAAACACAGTGTGTCCTCGGCCGAAATCGACTCCCTCCCCAATTCATATTCATACACGGTGGGCGCCAAAAACAAACTCTCGTCGACAAATATTCGGTGTATGCGAGATTACCATCCTATCCCCAACCGACTAATGTTGCTGTGATGTGGTAGAAATGGGGGCTAAGTTTGTAAATTTCCTCGCATTTGAGACAAGCGCGCCCTGAATACATGGTTCCCCCTTCCTCTCTACCTCCCTTTTCCCCATTCGTACTCCGTGGGCGCCAAAACACCCTCTCCACCCCGTCCTCCACCGTCCGCCACCCCATCCACCACCGTCCTTCTCCACCATGCCGGAGCTGATACCCCGACACCGCCGTCCATTACAAGAGATCGACCTCTCTCATCCACGGCTTCGGACCGGGATCCTTGCATCCCGTCCTCTCGCTTCATCCCCGCCGTCGTCCACCTTGCCAGTGCCGCTCCTACGACCGTCTCGTCCACCGCGCCCCACCGCCACCGTCTACCCTCTTAGATCTGCTTCCACGCCGCCGACATCCATCGCTACCGCAGCACCGTCAAATTCTCAGCAGATGCGTACACGGCGCCGCACCAGAGGCAGAACTCTTTCGTATCTGCTCAACTTATTTATCGCAGCAAGAAAATAGATCGCCACTGCTTTACTCTGATTTCTTGTCTTGGTTGCGAAGTTTCCTTTGTACGGTTTGCACGTTCAGATCCGCCATGGCACGCTCAACACTATACTCCCAATGCTTATGGTTTTCCCCCTTTATATTCCACACTAGTTAAATCACAGTAGACTAAATTTCAAAATTGGGTCAGTCGATTTTTTAGAGCTCGCCAGAGTTCGCCGGTGCGATCGAAGGGGCTCGGGTGGTTGTGGGCCCTCGCCGAACGAAGAAAACTCGACGCGGGTGGGGGTTGGGGCGGGGTGGTGTGGGGTTGCGGAGGAACACAGGCGGTGGGGGACGGTGGTCTGGCCGGCGGCCCGTGTGGTGTTCTGTATGGGAAGAATCAGAGACGAGGAAGAAGAAGGGTTAGGAGACGTAGGATCTTCATCCAACCGCCTGAAATGGTCGAGAGACAGCAGGGAGTTGCATTCTTAATGCGCTCTGGTTCATCATGTGTGGGCACTGCGCAACCAACATTTTATTATCCAAAATCTGCTTGCTCTTCTTTACCATGTTCCTCTTCCGTTCTTCTTTAATATGTAATCTCTACGTTCCTAAATACAAGTCTTTGTATAGATTCCACCATGGACTACATATGGAGCAAAATGAGTGAATCTACACTCTAAAATGTATCTGGATACATCTGTATGTGATTGCTACCTCTTTTACCACTGCGTTGGTTTTCCCCGAAGAGGAAGGGATGATGCAGCAAAGTAGCATAAGTATTTTCCTCAGTTTTTGAGAACCAAGGTATCAATCCAGTAGGAGGCTACGCGCGAGTCCCTCGTACCTGCACAAAACAAATAAATCCTCGCAACCAACGCAAATAGGGGTTGTCAATCCCTATAGGGCCACTTACGAGAGTGAGATCTGATAGATATGATAAGATAATATTTTTGGTATTTTTATGATAAAGATGCAAAGTAAAATAAAGGCAAAGTAAATAGCAAAGTAAATAACTAAGTAGTAGGAGATTGATATGATAAAGATAGACCCGGGGGGCATAGGTTTCACTAGTGGCTTCTCTCGAGAGCATAAGTATTCTACGGTGGGTGAACAAGTTACTGTTGAGCAATTGACAGAATTGAGCATAGTTATGAGAATATCTAGGTATGATCATGTATATAGGCATCACGTCCGAGACAAGTAGACTGACTCATGCCTGCATCTACTACTATTACTCCACTCATCGACCGCTATCCAGCATGCATCTAGAGTATTAAGTTAAAAACAGAGTAACGCCTTAAGCAAGATGACATGATGTAGAGGGATAGACTCATGCAATATGAAGAAAACCCCATCTTGTTATCCTCGATGGCAACAATACAATACGTGCCTTGCTGCCCTTACTGTCACCGGGAAAGGACACCGCAAGCTTGAACCCAAAGCTAAGCACTTCTCCCATTGCAAGAAAGATCAATCTAGTAGGCCAAACCAAACTAATAATTCGAAGAGACTTGCAAAGATAACCAATCATACATAAAATAATTCATAGAAGATTCAAATATTATTCGTAGATAGACTTGATCATAAACCCACAATTCATCGTTCTCAACAAACACACCGCAAAAAGAAGATTACATCGAATAGATCTCCACAAGAGAGGGGGAGAACATTGTATTGAGATCCAAAAAGAGAGAAGAAGCCATCTAGCTACTAACTATGGACCCGTAGGTCTGAGGTAAACTACTCACACTTCATCGGAGGGGCTATGGTGTTGATGTAGAAGCCCTCCGTGATCGATGCCCCCTCCGGCGAAGCTCCGAAACAGGCCCCAAGATGGGATCTCGTGGATACAGAAAGTTACGGCGGTGGAATTAGGGTTTTGGCTCCGTCTCTGATCGTTTGGGGGTACGTGGGTATATATAGGAGGAAGAAGTACGTCGGTGGAGCAATAGGGGGCCCACGAGGGTGGAGGGCGCCCCCCTACCTCATGGCCTCCTGTTACGTGTCTTGACGTAGGGTCCAATTCTCCTGAGTTGTATTCGATGAGAAAATCACATTCCCGAAGGTTTCATTCCGTTTGGCCTCCGTTTGATATTCCTTTTCTTCGAAACCCTAAAACAGGCAAAAAGCAACAATTCTAGGTTGGGCCTCCGGTTAATAGGTTAGTCCCAAAAATAATATAAAAGTGGATAATAAAGCCCAATAATGTCCAAAACAGTAGATAATATAGCATGGAGCAATCAAAAATTATAGATACGTTGGATACGTATCAAGCATCCCCCAGCTTAATTCCTGCTCGTCCTCGAGTAGGTAAATGATAAAAACAGAATTTTTGATGCGGAGTGCTACTTGGCATAATTTTAATGTAATTCTTCTTAATTGTGGTATGAATATTCAGATCCGAAAGATTCAAGACAAAAGTTCATATTGACATAAAAATAATAATACTTCAAGCATACTAACTAAGCAATTATGTCTTCTCAAAATAACATGGCCAAAGAAAGTTCATCCCTACAAAATCATATGGTTTAGTCATGTTTCATTTTCGTCACACAAGAATGCTATCATCATGCACAACCCCGATGATAAGCCAAGCAATTTTTTCATACTTTAGTAATCTCAAACCTATAAACTTTCACGCAATATATGAGCGCGAGCCATCGACATAGCACTATAGGTGGAATAAAATATAATGAGGGGGGTTATGTGGAGAAGACAACAAAGGAGGAAGTCTCACATCAACGAGGCTAATCAATGGGCTATGGAGATGCCCACCGATTGATGTTAATGCAAGGAGTAGGGATTGCCATGCAACGGATGCACCAGAGCTATAAATGTATGAAAGCTCAACAAAAGAAACTAGTGGGTGTGCATCCAACTTGCTTGCTCACGAAGACCTAGGGCACTTGAGGAGGCCCATTGTTGGAATACAAGCCAAGTTCTAAATTTAAAAATTCCCACTAGTATATGAAAGTGATAACATGAGAGACTCTCTACTATGAGATCATGGTGCTACTTTGAAGCACAAGTGTGGCAAAGGATAGTAACATTGTCCCTTCTCTCTTTTTCTCTCATTTTTTTCTTTTCTCTTTTTTTGGGCCTTTTCTTTTTTGTGGCCTTTCTCTTTTTTTGGCCTTTTTTATATTCCTCACTTGGGACAATGCTCTAGAAAATGATGATCATCACACTTCTATTTATTTACAACTCAATGATTACAACTCGATACTAGAACAAAAGATGACTCTATATGAATTCCTCCGGCGGTGTACCAGGAAATGCAATGAACCAAGAGTGACATGTATGAAAGAATTATGAACGGTGGCTTTGCCACAAATACTATGTCAACTACATGACCATGCTAAGCAATATGACAATGATGAATGTGTCATGATGAACGGAATGATGGAAAGTTGCATGGCAATATATCTCGGAATGGCTATGGAAATGCCATAATAGGTAGGTATGGTGGCTGTTTTGAGGAAGATATAAGGAGGTTTATGTGTGAAAGAGCGTATCATATCACGGGGTTTGGATGCACCGGCGAAGTTTGCGCCAACTCTCAATGTGAGAAAGGGCAATGCATGGTACCGAAGAGGCTAGCAAGGATGGAAGGGTGAGAGTGTGTATAATCCATGGACTCAACATTAGTCATAAAGAATTCACATACTTATTGCAAAAATCTACAAGTCATCAAAAACCTCGATACTATGTGCATGCTCCTAGGGGGATAGATTGGTAGGAAAAGACCATCGCTCGTCCCCGACCGCCACTCATAAGGAAGACAATCAAATAACACCTCATGCTTCAAATTTGTTGCATAACGTTTACCATACGTGCATGCTACGGGACTTCCAAACCTCAACACAAGTATTTCTCAATTTCACAACTACTCAACTAGCACGACTTTGATATTATTACCTCCATGTCTCAAAACAATCATCAAGCATCAAACTTCTCTTAGTATTCAACACACTCATAAGAAAGTTTCATTATTAATCTTGCATACCAAGCATATTAGGATTTTAAGCAAATTACCATGCTATTAAGACTCTCAAAATAATCTAAGTGAAGCATGAGAGATCAATAGTTTCTATAAAACAAATCCACCACCGTGCTCTAAAAGATATAAGTGAAGCACTAGAGCAAAAAAAATTATATAACTCAAAAGATATAAGTGAAGCACATAGAGTATTCTAACAAATTCCAAATCATGTATGGCTCTCTCAAAAGGTGTGTGCAGCAAGGATGATTGTCGTAAACTAACAAGCAAAGACTCAAATAATACAAGACGCTCCAAGCAAAACACATATCATGTGGCGAATAAAAGTATAGCTCCAAGTAAAGTTACCGATAGAAGTAGACGAAAGAGGGGATGCCTTCCGGGGCATCCCCAAGCTTTGGCTTTTAGGTGTCCTTAGATTATCTTGGGGGTGCCATGGGCATCCCCAATATTAGGCTCTTGTCACTCCTTGTTCCATAATCCATCAAATCTTTACCCAAAACTTGAAAACTTCACAACACAAAACTTAAAGTAGAAAATCTCGTGAGCTCCGTTAGCGAAAGAAAACAAAAGACCACTTCAAGGTACTGTAATGAACTCATTTTTTATTTATATGGGTGTTATACCTACTGTATTCCAACTTCTCTATGGTTCATAAACTATTTTACTAGCCATAGATTCATCAAAAATAAGCAAACAACACACGAAAAACAGAATCTGTCAAAAACAGAATAGTCTGTAGTAATCTGTAGCTAGCGCAAGATCTGGAACCCCAAAAATTCTAAAATAAATTGCTGGACGTGAGGAATTTATCTATTAATCATCTGCAAAACGAATTAACTAAATATCACTTTCCAAATAAAAATGACAGCAGTTCTCGTAAGCGCTAAAGTTTCTGTATTTTACAGCAAGTTCAACAAGACTTTCCCCAATTCTTCCCAACGGTTCTACTTGGCACAAACACTAATTAAACACAAAAAACACAACCAAAACAGAGGCTAGATAATTTATTTATTACTAAACAGGATAAACAAGCAAGGAATAAAAATAAAATTGGGTTGCCTCCCAACAAGCCGCTATCGTTTAACGCCCCTAGCTAGGCATAACAAGCACGAATGGATCTAGGTATTGCCATCTTTGGTAGGCAATTCTTCAATGAAGCATCCACCATATTTAGGAATTTCTTTCTTTTTATTAATTATCAAGCTTTTAGGCACAAGATCGAAAAATTCATTTGTAACAAATGGTTCCTTAATGATATCAAAAAGATTGGGATGAACACTTATAGATTTGAAATCAGCATTTTCCTTACTAGATGATTCACCCTTATTTTTAGGAACGTACATAAGTTTGGCAACTTTAGTGGAGGGACTCGGAGTATTCTTTACGGAAGAAAAAGCGGTTCCCAAGTTGGTAATAATATTCTCAAGTTTATCGATCCTAACGGAATCGTGATTTATTTTCTCATTAACTATGGGTTCCTTTTCTTTAATATCTTTCAAAGTAACTCCTACTTTAGATCCATATTGAGAGATTTGGCTGTGGATCTTTTTATCCAAAGTTTCAATTAACTCTATGGTAGCAACCTTATTTTCAATAATCTCAAGCCTTTGCATTACATGCTCCAAAGTTAATATAGTTCCATTAACCAAGAGAGGGGGTGAGCCCAATAAATCTAACATAGCATTATAAGAATCAAAAGTATGGCTACCCAAAAAGTTCCCTCCAGTAATAGTATCAAGAACATAACGGTGCCAAGGAGTAATGCCTACATAAAAATTGCGAAGGAGAATGGTGGTAGATTGCTTCCTAGTAGATTTATTTTGAGCATTGCAAATTCTATACCAAGCATCTTTTAGATTTTCACCCTCCCTTTGCTTAAAATTTAGAATTTCATTCTCGGGGGGCAACGAAGAAGATAAGGGACTAGCCATAACGACAAGCAAGCAAACTAACACACAAGCAAACAAAAAGCAAGCGGGCAAAAAGAGGCAAATAGAGGGAGGATATAGAGAGAGAGGGCAAATAAAACGGCAAGGGTGAAGTGGGGGAGAGGAAAACGAGAGGCAAATGGCAAATAATGTAATGCGGGAGATAAGGGTATGTGATGGGTACTTGGTATGTTGACTTTTGCGTAGACCTCCCCGGCAACAGCACCAGAAATCCTTCTTGCTACCTCTTTTAGCACTGTGTTGGTTTTCCCCGAAGAGGAAGGGATGATGTAGCAAAGTAGCGTAAGTATTTCCCTCCGTTTTTGAGAACCAAGGTATCAATCCAGCAGGAGGCTATGCGCGAGTCCCTCGTACCTGCACAAAACAAATAAATCCTCGCAACCAACGCAAATAGGGGTTGTCAATCCCTATAGGGCCACTTACGAGAGTGAGATTTGATAGATATGATAAGATAATATTTTTGATATTTTTATGATAAAGATGCAAAGTAAAATAAAGGCAAAGTAAATAGTAAAGTAAATAACTAAGTAGTAGGAGATTGATATGATAAAGATAGACCCGGGGGCCATAGGTTTCACTAGTGGCTTCTCTCGAGAGCATAAGTATTCTACGGTGGGTGAACTAATTACTGTTGAGCAATTGACAGAATTGAGCATAGTTATGAGAATATCTAGGTATGATCATGTATATAGGCATCACGTCCGAGACAAGTAGACCGACTCATGCCTGCATCTACTACTATTACTCCACTCATCGACCGCTATCCAGCATGCATCTAGAGTATTAAGTTAAAAACAGAGTAACGCCTTAAGCAAGATGACATGATGTAGAGGGATAGACTCATGCAATATGAAGAAAACCCCATCTTGTTATCCTCGATGGCAACAATACAATACGTGCCTTGCTACCCTTACTGTCACCGGGAAAGGACACCGCAAGATTGAAACCAAAGCTAAGCACTTCTCCCATTGCAAGAAAGATCAATCTAGTAGGCCAAACCAAACTGATAATTCGAAAAGACTTGCCAAGATAACGAATCATACATAAAAGAATTCAGAGAAGATTCAGATATTATTCATAGATAGACTTGATCATAAACCCACAATTCATCGGTCTCAGCAAACACACCACAAAAAGAAGATTACATCAAATAGATCTCCACAAGAGAGGGAGAGAACATTGTATTGAGATCCAGAAAGAGAGAAGAAGCCGTCTAGCTACTAAGTATGGACCCGTAGGTCTGAGGTAAACTACTCACACTTCATCGGAGGGGCTATGGTGTTGATGTAGAAGCCCTCCGTGATCGATGCCCCCTCCGGTGAAGCTCTGGAACAGGCCCCAAGATGGGATCTCGTGGATACAGAAAGTTACGGCGGTGGAATTAGGGTTTTGGCTCCGTCTCTGATCGTTTGGGGGTACGTGGGTATATATAGGAGGAAGAAGTACGTCGGTGGAGCAACAGGGGGGCCACGAGGGTGGAGGGCGCGCCTGGGGGGGTAGGCGCGCCCCCTACCTCGTGGCCTCAGTTACGTGTCTTGACGTAGGGTCCAATTCTCCTGAGTTGTATTCGATGAGAAAATCACGTTCCCGAAGGTTTCATTCCGTTTGGACTCCGTTTGATATTCCTTTTCTTCGAAACCCTAAAACAGGCACAAAACAACAATTCTAGGATGGGCCTCTGGTTAATAGGTTAGTCCTAAAATTAATATAAAAGTGGATAATAAATCCCAATAATGTCCAAAACAATAGATAATATAGCATGGAGCAATCAAAATTTATAGATACGTTGGAGACGTATCAGTGATCCATAGTGGAAATCTCTACCAAGACTTATATTTTGGAATGGAGGGTGTATGATAGTAGTACAGTATGTTCCTTGTACTGAAGATGAGCAGGGACATTTGCAGTGTAGAGGTCTATACGGTCGGTTGTGATGGACACTTTGAGCCTCTTTGATTCGTAGGATCTTGTAAATATAGGAATAGGATTTGTAGTGGCCTGCCCACTTGAATCCTATAAGAATAGCAAGGAAATGCGGGGAGATGTGTCACCTTTGAGAGTTACACTGATATTAACAGTACCGCACCTTCACTTGAAGAGAGCTGGTATCCGAAACCTTTCTAGCCGTACCGGCAATACTAGCACATATATTCCAGCAAGTTCCACTTTTTTTATTTTACTCTGATGCTTAAGGTTTTCCCGTTATATCTACATTATGATCTGTGTAGCTGCTTTGTGTCGCACTAGCAGCAGTCCACTCTTGAAGCTAAACACTGCAATGACTTACAAAATTGGCACCAAGGCATTGAGTGCCATCCTGGATGCAATGAAACTCATACGCTCCCCACCTGTTGATTCTTGTTCAGAATATGATCCTAATGACTATTCTAACCTCGAGGAGTCAAAGGCAGATGGCCTGTCCTGTTCACCCATCAAGGTGCATGTTCTAATTTGGCAATGTTTTATTGATTGCGGGTATCTTGCATATGTTGTCTTGCATTTCTTCTACTTTGTTGCACCGCCATCTGCTTAGTTTACTCATCATATATGTCGAGATGCCATGCCCATCCATTATCAATACATATTCTATCTGTCATCATACCCTGTTTTTCCACACAAATGTTGTTCTTGTGCATCAGACATCAAAAAGGAAGAGGGTGATTGCCGAACCTGAAGGAGCACCAGCAAAGTCCTTGAAAAACATGGTGGTGCCGGAGAAATCAGACAGCACCCCACTTATATTGGATGTACAACCAGTGACACAAAACGTAGGACTGACTACAGCAGATTGTACCCATACTTCACTGGCCACGCCACTAGCCCCACCACACAGGACCTGCACTCCAGCAAAAGGTATATCGATTTTATTTGCCATAGCACCAGTTGTACCACAGAAAAATCCCACTCTAGCAAAAAGTACAGCAAGTCCACCGGCCGAAGACCTATCCCAACTACAGAGTCGGCCAATTCCTGCAGATTGGAACCCCATTCCATTTATTCCCAGTTTAAAAGACAATGCTTTCAATGTTGTTAGGGACTACGTGCATATATTCCCATCATGGGGAGATTATTGTGAGGACAAACACCATTTTCACATCTTCCTGTCCAACTTACGTGTAAGTGCTATTATTCATGATTATTATTTTCCTGTTTTCTGTTGATTGAACACATCAATGATTTACATTACATTGTTGTAACTAGGCGAGGGTCAATCTGGATATTCATGACGAGCAAAGCTTGCTTGTGCTTTTCAAGGAAGCATTGTAGTAGTATCGGTGTTACCTGAGGAAATCACACTTTGATGGCAAGTCTATAAACGAATTTATGGTGAAGTCTCATGTGCTAAATTTAGAAGACATTGAATGGAAAAACCTTTTTATGCACTGGTCTCGTTCCCAGGATGAGGTACTGTCTATGAAATAACATGACAATTTGAACTTCTACTTTTCCGCATGTGCCTTACGGATCTTCTTTGCAGGAAATATGCTCGAAGAAGAATTTTGGTTTGACAAGAACGACAGGATATCGCAAATATGCTGCCCGCTGCTTTGCTCTTGTTAGTACATGTTGTCTTGTATCACTGTACTTGCATACATACCTGGTTCATTATGTGACAGCAGTATGCATGATAGCTTGCTTATCAATTATTCGCTCCAAATTATCTGATCTGTATGAATGGTTACATTAGTGTAGAATATATCCAATGCCAATGTTTTTTTAGCTCTGCGTTGTTCTTGTAAGTACATGATGTCCTTTATCAGCATACTTATAATGACAGGTAGTTGTTCATGTACCATCACTCTGCAGCTTATTTTCCTTTGCCCTCCATTTTCTACACATCAGATCTATATTTACTCTTACCATAAGGTTGGTACTGAAGAAGTTTAGCTGTGCATTACTCTTGGCTGTACCTTTTGCATGTATAGCTGCACTTACATTTATAGCTACTTGGTTATGTAGCATCACTCTTCATCTTATCTTAAATATTCTCCATTTTTTTGTATATTATCACATCTATATTTACTCTTAACAAAATGTAGAATAAAGGCAATGCTTTTGAAGAAGATTCTGTGGTAAACTTCTTGAATTGCCCCCCCCCCATCAGCATGGACAAGGCCTTTATAGAGCCTGTCTTCACCAATAATGTAAGTTTGTCCATCTCAAGCCTTCAAACTTTGTTATATATTTGGTTAGGCATGACTACAACAGCTGTTTATTTTTGGTGTTTGCATCAAATTGCTTGTTTAAAGTTTATTATGTAGTTCATAAACAAAAGTTTGTCCTTTCTCAATTTAAGTTTTCAGTTGTACAACCAAGTTCCTTCTTCATACCATGTAAATTAAACTATACAAAGCAAGTGATCTTCTTTTGCACTGCATGTATGCTTCTGTTCTTCATCCGTAATCCAGTGGTGTGGTGAACCTACCCACTACAGCACAATGTCATATTCTGCAATGTCTTAACTATGAACAATGTCATATCATTCTACTATTATTTAAACTGTCTCTTTATTTGCCAATCTGAAATGGTATAAATTGACAGCACACTAACCATTGATACTTATGAGTTCTTGATCTGTAATCCAGTGGTGTCGTGAAGCTGCCAACTCCTTCACAATGTCATTTCCTGCCATGTCTTGACCTAAACAATACCATATTGTGTTAATGCAATTTTAAACTGTGTCACTTTATTCGTCAGTAAGAAATGTGATGAATTGTCAGCACTGATACTTTTATGTGCAAAACCTGTCATCTGTCTGCTTGTTTATCTTTCAGAGTGAGGAAGATATAAGTGTTGAACAAGCGCAGTCTCATCATCTTAATCAGCTGCTTGCGCTGCAGCTCCCCAGTAGGGCTAACCTTTGTTGAACTCTATTGAAGTGCTGTCGGTTTTGTATATTATTTTGTCAGCGTGTTTATTTGCACTGGTGGTGATCTTTGATGCCCAGTGTATGTAATCTGCTATCTGCTTGTGCTTTATTATCATAGTGGTGAACTTTGATGCCTAGTGGATGTAATATGCCACAATTTCTTTATTGTATAGTCTAGGTTTTTTCTTATTCACGATGCTGCAGTTATTTTACTATATATCTATCCTGTCTTCGTAGTAAATGAGCTAAACCGTAAAATTACGGTACATAATCGGGCCGTCATGCAATCACGATGTAGGTTGGGCCTGAAACATGCCGAACAGCTCACGGGCCGACAGCAGCCCGAAATGAACCCCGGCCCATGATTGTGCGAATCAAATCACGGGCTTTTAACATGCCAAAATTGTCTCGGTCCTTGTTTGGCCCAATCAGGTATCGGCTGCGAGCAGGCCGGATGCAAACCGGGCCGTAGTTAGGCCCAACTATATGACGGGCTTTTAACAGGCCGAAATTAATAGAGGGCCGGAATGTTAAACGAGCCCTTAACGGGCCAAAACTAATATCAGGATGAATTACTAAGTGGGCCTTTAGCAAGTGGGCCCAAAAGCATAGTGTCCAGTTGACAGGCCGAATCTGATATGGGCCATAATTGAGCCCAAAGCCTCTTAAAGGGTCGGACTTGATCTGGGCCGTAATTTGGCCCAGAACATGGTAGGCTTTTAACGGGACGGATCTCATATGGGCCACTATTAGGCCCGGAGCGTGGCAGGCCATTAATGGACCGGATCAAATATGGTCCGGCATTTGGCCCAAAACATGGGAGCCAGTTAATGGGCCGGCCTACTAGGGTCCTCAAAATCTTGTGGGCCTACAGCTGGGCCGGCCCATTAATGCCGGCGAAATCTCGTGGGCCTTTAGCTGGGCCGGCCCATTATGATCCGCAAGAATCTTGTGGGCCTTTACCTGGGTCGGCCCAATATGGCACACAAAAATCTTGTGGGCCTTTACCTGGGCCGGCCCATTATGGCCCGCAAAATCTTGTGGGCCTTTAGCTGGGCCAGCCCATTATGGTCCGCAAAATCTCGTGGGCCTTTAGCTGGGCCGGCCCATTATGGTCCGCAAAATCTTGTGGGCCTTCAGTTGGGCCGGCCCATTTAAACTTGATGGGTCGGTCCACGTGTCAACATATCATAGGCGTGTCTCGCCCATTGGATGAGTGACACCTGTGCCAATGCGGACCTAACACGTGTCTCCTCTAGCCAATGATGATTTTACACGTAGAAAATCCCCATTGGTCGGGGTTGTTAACGGGTTATCGGATCCAAAACCCGACCCGATAGCTTAACAGCGTTCCGTTACGGTGGATGCCACATGTCGGTCACCCTTGTCGAAAGCAATTCTGTGACGCGCGATTTATCATCATGGAAGTGGACACTTCCGTGATGATAATTTTGGTAATGTCATGGAACACTTCTACGATAGCACAGGTATGACTATCTTGATTCTGTCATAAAATCGTCATGGATGTACATGCATGACAGAAAATGCGACCTACTATGACAAACATGTATCATCACGGAAGTGTATTTTTTTGTAGTGTCTATTCTTTGAGTCATTTGGGATTTATATCTGCTTATCATTATGAAGAACTTGAAAGATCCAAGAACCAAGATCTATCCCTCAACTACGAGGGGAGGTAAGGAACTGCCATCTAGCTCTGCACTTGATTCACCTTCTGTTTTGAGTAAGCTTGCGACACCTAAACCTGCTTCTTCTATTCATTCTGATATATCGCATGTTATTGATGATGCCACTTTTGCTATGCATGATACTTATGATGAAACTACTTCTATGCTTGATACTACTGTGCCACTTGGTGAATTTCTTGATGAACAACTTGCTAGGGTTAGAGAGAATGAAATTATTGAAACTGATAATATTGATGAGGATTTTGAACGCTTTGCTAAAATGATTAGCACTGCTGGAATCAGCTTCTTTGCCGTCCGCCATGGCATACGGCAAAGGCATAGATCACGGACGGCAAACATCTTTGTCGTCTGCTAGTGGATGGCAAACTGTCCGGATGAACACCTGCCAGCAAAGGCCTTCTTTGTCGCCCGCTTCTTAGACACGGACGGCAAAGGATTACGCCGTCCGCCATCCAAGGCCAGCAGACGGTAGAGACAACTGACGGAAGTGCGGTGGCGTGAGAGCCGTTAGGGGGGTTAACGACGCTCTTTGTTGTCTGCCAGCGGATGGCAAAGTGTCAAAGATCTTTGTCGTCCGCTGGCGGACGGCAAAGAGCCCAGCTCGGCAACACTGGGAAGCTGCCACGTGTCCAGATATGCCGTCCGCCGGCAGACGGCAAAGATGTTTGAATCATTATCGTCTTCTGGCGGACGGCATAGCTGGTCACTTTGCCCTCCACTAGCAGACGGCAAAATGACCAAATAGGCAGCCAGTGTTCCCAGTTTGCACAGGTGACTGCCACGTGTCCTCTTTGTCGTCTGCTAGCGGATGGCAAAGCTCTTTGTCGTCTGCTAACAGACGGCAAAGAGGCTATATATCCCTTGTTTTTATTTAAATCCCATTAATTAGACATGGTTTCAAACACAGATATACATGCATACATATCCAACGGTATGTCCAACAACATATTTCATCCAATCCAACAACATAGTTCAACAAAGTCCAACATATCCATATATACATAACCAGAAACAAGTTTCCAACAACATATCCATATAGACATACATATCCAAAGAAGTTTTCATAAACAACAAGGAAGCACCACAAGAATAGTACACTCCATGAATCCAAGCTTCCTCATGTAAAGCAAATCTGCAAATTGGGAAAGATGAAAGTTAGAAGAAGAAGAAGAAGAAGAAGTAGAAGATTTTTTTTCTTCTCTTTCTTTTTTCTCCTCTCTTCTTCTTTATCTTCTTCTTCTTCTTCTTCTAACTAAGGTAGGTAAAAATGTCATTTTATTGCTAAGCTAGGTAAAAATGCTAAGTGTAGGTCATTTTAGAGCTAAGGTAGGTAAATAGGTCATTTTGGAGCTTAGTAAGGTTATTATGTCATTTTCGAGGAAAATAAGCTAAGTCTATATCATTTTGGAGCTAACAAAGATTATCATGCCATTTTTTACCTAAGTATGCTAAGTATGTCATAAATGAACTGAATAAGCTAAGTATAGCTCATTTTTATCTAACTTAGGTAATTATGCCATTTAGTAGGAAAATAAGCTAAGTATCCATTTGTAAAGCAAAACACTAGAGAAAACTTACCCTAATCACAACAAATGTGATGAAGATCGCAACAAAGGCAACAACTGATCCAACGACATAATGATACCAAGCCTCATTATCAATGGCATATTTTCTAATCTTCTTAAGCTTCAGGCGCATTACATCCATCTTCAAGCGCATTGCATTCATCTTCATCTTGTGATCATCGATGACATCGACAACACACAACTCCAATGTCATCTTCTCTTCTTCAATTCTTTTAATTTTTTCTTTCAAATACTCATTTTCTTTTTCAACTAAATTTAACTTCTCGACAAGAGGGTCCGTTTCAAATTCCGATTCACATACCTCCTAGATTAAAATATCTCTATGTCAACTTGATGGCCATAATTGTCATAAATGCGAAATGCAACAAATAGTTATGAAATAGAAGTTACCACATCTGAATCATAAAGCGGGCGAGGGCCGACCGGGACGGACATAAAGACCATGGCACTATGTATAATAAACAATCATACAAAGTAAGAAAATTATAAATACCAACTATATAAATCATACAATCATACAAATAACTATATAAATCAAGTGCAACCAAAAATTTGAATACCTAATAATCACTATCGGTAATGACGTGCTCTTCATCATTATTAATAAAAGCATCATCATCATCACTATCGGTAATGACGTGCTCATCATCATCATTAATAAATGAATCATCATGTGGAAGGCCGCCTTTACGTAATCGTTCAAGCATTGACAGGTCATCTGCAGCAGTAACTTCTTCTTCTTCCAGCTCTTGTTGTTCCGCCTCAGGGGTGAAGTCGGATTCACTATCATTGTCTACTTCAATGTTATGGGGTGGAGTAGAGCGGTTCTTGAAATATTTTTTGGAAATACGTGTTTCTTGGAAGAATTCTCCTTCGTCATATGTGTCTTGGTTAATGTGAGGTTCATAATCCTTTTCATTGGGGGGAGGTGGTCTAACACGTGGCGGCACTTCATAAACGACGTCCCAACCACTGAGATTTGGATCACTTTGACAGGCCCACAGTAGATAGAAAACTTGGGTTGCCTGTTGAGCCGTAATATAGACATCGGGAACATCCAAATGGGTGCTTTGTTTGATTTCGACTAGCCCTATATGTTCATGAGTCCTTCTAGTCTCCCTCGGCTGGAACCAATAACATCTGAAGACTACGACGTTTGGTGGGTTTTCACCATAGAATTCAAGTTCATAAATTGCTTCAACTCTTCCATAATACTCGATACCTCCTTCGCCGATAGCAGAGACACAACAATTTGTAGACTTTTGGTCGGCCATAGATAGCTCTTTGCCATAGGTACGAAAGCGATACCCGTTGATGTCGTATTTGTCAAATGAACGGACCTTATAGTCAAAACAAATAGCTACTTGTCTCAATTCGGCATCCATAATCTCTGAATTAGCCTACAAGTTTAATACGAAAGGATTGTTCCATTAGTCGCAAATTAGCCAAAGAAAAGAAAGGGTCTAATGGAAATTACCGTTTTTTAACCAAGAGATTAAACCGGGAAATTAGGCTCCTTGTTTTGCCAGAAGCTCATACTCTTCGACAGAATCCTTTTGGATCACCGCTCCATACGAGAATATGGCTACGTATCGACTGCATCAAATATCCAGGAATAAGAGAAGTTCAAAGGAATTAGAAGTTGTGAAACAATGTACCGAGATCTTACTCGATGTACGGCCGCACTTCTGTTAGGTTGTTGAAGAGATAGGTCCGCCATTCTTCAACATCCAACCTTACTGGTTTCCAACCACCGGCTGGTGTGAGATTCCCTTTGAATAGGTTGAGGTTGGATTGACCCTTTTGAGGTTCGTCAGCATTGTACCGAGGCTTCGGATTATGTAAATGACGATTTATGGCTTCGTAGTGTGCGGTCACGAAGTTTGCCGCCTCCTCAGTGATGAATGCCTCCGCCATCGATGCTTCTATTCTACGTTTATTTTTACATTTTGCTCGAAGCGTCTTCTGCATCCTCTCAGTTGAGTAGTACCAACGATTTTGCACGCCCCCCCCCCAATCGTGCCTTGGTCGGGAGATGCAAAATCAAATGTTGCATTGGATTAAAGAAGCTTGGCGGAAAGATCTTCTCTAACTTGCAGATCAACTCCGGCGCCAACTGTTCCATTTATTCTAGGAGGCCAAGCGATAGTTCTTTCGCATAAAGAACACGGAAGAAATAGCTCAGCTCTGGCAGTACTATCCATTCATCCTCAGGGATGAAGCCACGCAACATCACCGGCATTATTCGCTCAATCCATATGTGCCAATCATGACTTTTTAGACCAAATATTTTCAATTTTTGAAGACTCGCTCCCCTCTTTAGATTTGCTGCATACCCATCGGGGGAACATCAACTGCATTTTCACCCACAAAATAATTTCCTTCATAGCTGGCCTTCCAAGATTGAACCATGCCTTTCACTTCATCCAGTTGATCCACTTTCCTTTCGGTTCTTTCATGTTTTGTAACGGTCTATCACATAGCTCCTCTTGATCGACTCTAGCCTTAGTATTATCCTTTGATTTCCCCTCTATGCCGAACAATGTACCAAAAATGGCTTTGGCGATATTCTTTTCAGTGTGCATCACATCGATGTTGTGTGGGCAAAGGAGGTCTCTGAAGTAAGGCAGATCCCAGAAGCATGTCTTGTGAGTCCAGGCGTGTTCCTTATTATACCCCTTGAAATACCCTGGACGCTCTGGATCTGGCTCGAGAGCATTTAACTGATCTAGGGTCTGTTGGCCTGTCAACGCAAGTGGTGCAGAGTGTTTGACAACTCTACCTTTGATGAAGTTCTTCTTGTCTTTCCTGAACTTATGGCCAGGATGTAGAAACGGACTATGCAAGTCGAAGCAACTATACTTGCGCCCCGCCGTCATCCAACGAAACTCAAGAGCTCCCTTGCATGTGGGGTACGGGAACCTTCCATGCACACACCAGCCAATGAATAGCGCATACACCGGCAAGTCATGCGTCGAGTACATGTACCAGGCACGCATTATGAAGTTCTGTTTGCTAAAGGCGTCGTATGTCTTGAACCCATTATCCCAAGCTTCTTGCAATTCGTCCTTAAGCGGCTGCATGTACACATTCATATTCTTCCCCGGATAGTTGGGCCCTGGAATTATCAATGTCAGGAAAATATTCTTTCGTTGCATAATCTGCCCGGGGGGAGATTGAGTGGAATGACAAACACGGGCCAACAGCTGTATGGGGTTGCCATCTGACCAAACACACTGAACCCATCTGTGATGACGGCGACTCGAGGATGCCTTGGATCTGCCTTTTTTCCTTAGGTAATGCATCGAAGCACTTCCACGCTTCACCATCCTATGTGTGCACCATCATCACATTCCCATCTGCATCTAGTTCGGTTCTTTTGCCCGTTTTGTGCCATGTCATCTGTCTGGCCGTCTCTTCGACCATGAAAAGACGTTAAAGTCTTGGTACGATTGGCGTATACCGAAGAACATTAACGGGTATTTTGGTCTGTGTCTTCTCACCCATACCATTGTCTACCACAACATTCCTGGAAGAATTGCAAATGGGACAATAGTTCAAGTCCTCATACTGAAGCCTAAATAAGACACATCCTTTCTCACAGGCATGTATCTTCTCATAGGGCATCTTAAGAGCACGGAGGATTTTGTCTGACTGGTATAGGTTTGGAGGTAGCACATGGCCTTTGGGTAGAAATCGGCCGAATACTGTCATCATCGTGTCGTAGCATTCTCTGCCCAAGTTGAATTGAGCCTTCAAAGCCATTATTTGTGAGATGGCATCCAGCTGACAAAGCTTAGTGTGCTCGTGGAGAGGACGTTTTGAGGACTCCAACATTTTAGTGAAGGCCTTTGCAGATGTGACGCCCCAAGACCGGAGCTTCAGATGCCTTCTAGGATTTCCGGGTTCCATCGTGCGATTTGTTTGGTTCATTGCATTCATCTTTGCATCGTGTGCATTGCATCATGTCATCATGCCATCATGTCATTTCTTTTTCTTAACTCAACTAAATAAACCGTATGCGTCTTCGATCCATTTAAATCGAGGGAATTCGCTTGTGTTTTCTCTTTATAACATATTAAAGCCTCTCAATACTATTAGGGACCTATAATAAAATTATTCCATTTTTTGGAATTACTTTTAACACACTTGCAATTTAATTCCATGCCTCTTATGCTTCAAGTTGCACCTCCAAACTTTGTCAACAATTCTTTTCCCATTTATCGAGGCTCCTCCTAAATTCTCAATATTTTTGGACCTACCGAATACCCACTTCTTATTCAAACTCATTTGGATTTAAATTCAAACGAGTTCGAATCAAATCTTCACGCACACACTCACTTCTATTTTCTTGGATCAAGCTCATTTTTGGGAGTCCGAGAAATTATCCGCGTGTCCCACTTCTTTTCCTAACCTCCTTTTTCTTTTCTTTCTTATCTTTGTTTTGTTTTTTTCTTTTCTTTAGAGTGAGAGGGGAAGAGAGCCCAACCCAGCCTTGCAGCCTTGCTCTCCTCATGCCCAGCTGGCACCCTCCCCACTCGGCCGGCCTTTTGGCCCACCTAATCCTACCCTAGGCCCCGATCACATCTAACCCCCATCTCCCTCGCATCTTCCCTCACGCCGCCAGGAGACCCTCATATCGTTCCTCTCCTTCTCCCCTCGCACCGCCAGTCCCAGCACCCCATCTCCCTCGTCTCCTATTTCACGCGCCCGAGAGGAATTCGTGCAACGCCGCCCCTGCTCCCAGTCTTCCTCGTCGGCCTATCCTCTCCTGCACCTCGTTCCCGATGCCGGCAAGCCTGCGATGCCGCCGCCGAGCTCCACCCGGACCATGCCGGCCTCTCCTCCTTCTCATGCGCCTGAGGGAGTCCTGGATTAGGGGGTGTCCGGATGGCCGGACTATACCTTCAGCCGGACTCCTGGACTATGAAGATACAAGATTGAAGACTTCGTCCCGTGTCCGGAAGGGACTTTCCTTGGCGTGAAAGGCAAGCTTGGCGATACGGATATGTAGATTTCCTACCATTGTAACCGACTTTGTGTAACCCTAACCCTCTCCGGTGTCTATATAAACCGGAGGGTTTTAGTCCGTAGGACAACATACAGAACAACAATCATACCATAGGCTAGCTTCTATGGTTTAGCCTCTCCGATCTCGTGGTAGATCTACTCTTGTACTACCCATATCATCAATATTAATCAAGCAGGACGTAGGGTTTTACCTCCATCAAGAGGGCCCGAACCTGGGTAAAACTTCGTGTCCCTTGCCTCCTGTTACCATCCGGCCTAGACGCACAGTTCGGGACCCCCTACCCGAGATCCGCCGGTTTTGACACCGACATTGGTGCTTTCATTGAGAGTTCCTCTGTGTCGTCGCCGTTAGGCTTGATGGCTCCTACGATCATCAATAGCGATGCAGTCCAGGGTGAGACCTTCCTCCCCGGACAGATCTTCGTCTTCGGCGGCTTCGCACTGCGGGCCAATTCACTTGGCCATCTGGAGCAGATCGAAAGCTATGCCCCTGGCCGTCAGGTCAGATTTGGAAGTTTAAACTACACGGCTGACATCCGCGGGGACTTGATCTTCGACGGATTCGAGCCACTGCCGAGCGCGCCGCACTGTCACGACGAGCATGATCTAGCTCTGCCGCCGAACAGTGCCCTGGAGGCCGCACCCGCATCGGCTTCGACCCTTAATTCGGAGCCAACTGCGCCGATCGAGGATGGGTGGTTGGACGCCGCCTCGGGGGCTGCGATCCCAACGGCGATCGAGCCGAACACCAGCCCCGCACTCCGCGAGACTCGTGACTCCAAGGAGCCGGACTCCTCTCCGGACTCCGAACCCTCCGCGCCCCTGCCGATCGAATCCGATTGGGCGCCGATCATGGAGTTTACTGCCGCGGACATCTTTCAGCACTCGCCTTTCGGCGATATTCTGAAGACACTAAAGTCTCTCTCTTTATCAGGAGAGCCCTGGCCGGACTACGGTCAGCAAGGTTGGGATACGGACGATGAAGAAATTCAAAGCCCACCCACCACCCACTTTGTAGCCACTGTCGACGATTTAACCGACATGCTCGACTTCGACTCCGAAGACATCGACGGTATGGACGCCGATGAAGGAGACGATGAAGAACCAGCGCCTATTGGGCCCTGGAAAGCCACCTCGTCATATGACGTATACATGGTGGACGCACCAAAAGATGACGACGAGGAGCGGAAGGACGCACCGAAGGCTTGTTCCCTCGAGAAGCAGTCAAAGCGGCGACGCAAGCGCCGCCCCAAATCCCGCCTCGACAGAAATAACGATCACACAGACCCAGCGCTGGAGCAGGGCGAACCGCTGCCGGACAACGGCAATCCGGATAATCAAACCGAACAAACAAATTCTATCAAGGATAATGGTCCGGACGACATAACGCCGGACAGGCACCCGGAGCAGCAGAATGCCCGTAAAAGGCTTGTTGCCACCGCGAGGAGTCTTAAAAAGCAGAAGCAAAGGCTCAAGGCTGCGCAAGACACACTCCAAATCAGATGGAGTAAAATACTCAACACAGCAGCGAGGTACGGCGACAATCGCCCCTCCAAGAGCTACCCAAAGCGGAAGCTGCTACCTGAATTCGATGAGGAGGCCTCAGACCCCCCACAACCAAATATCAAAGCAGCCACCTGGCCGGATAGACGACCCCTCTACCAACACAGAGCGGCATACAACGCCACTCACAATACAACACGCGACCCATGCGAGGGCTCGCACCCAAAGGACGGCGCAACAAGATCCATCTATGGACCACGCAAGCGCGCCCCAGCATACAATGCAACACAACAAACATCCGAACAACGCGGTACACCCAGCTACAGGGGTGCCGCACACCCCCTATGTTTCACCGATGAGGTGCTGGACCATGAATTTCCAGAGGGATTCAAACCCGTAAACATAGAGACATACGACGGAACAACAGACCCTGGGGTCTGGATTGAGGACTACATCCTTCATATCCATATGGCTCGAGGAGATGATCTCCACGCCATCAAGTACTTACCCCTCAAGCTCAAAGGGCCAGCTCGTCACTGGCTTAAAGGCCTCCCCGAAAGCTCCATTGGAAGTTGGGAAGAGCTCGAAGACGCCTTTCGGGCAAATTTTCAAGGGACTTATGTCCGACCTCCGGATGCGGACGATTTGAGTCATATAACTCAACAGCCCGGAGAGTCAGCCCGAAAGCTTTGGAACAGGTTTCTTACTAAAAAGAACCAGATTGTCGACTGTCCGGACGCCGAAGCCTTGGCAGCTTTTAAGCATAGCGTCCGTGACGAATGGCTCGCCAGACACCTCGGCCAAAATAAGCCGAGAACGATGGCCGCATTAACAAGCCTCATGACCCGCTTTTGCGCGGGTGAGGACAGCTGGCTAGCCAGATGCAGCACCAGCGACCCCAGTACATCTGAAGTTAGAGATGGAAACGGGAAATCACGGCGCAACAGCAATAACAAACGCCGGAATAAAGAAGACAGCACGAAGGGCACGGCAGTAAACGCCGGATTCAAAAGCTCTCGGCCAGGTCAAAAGCCGCCCTCTAAAGGCACCAGGGATGAACTGTCCAGCCTCAACAAAATTCTGGACCAAGTATGTCAGATCCATAGTACCCCTGGTAAACCTGCTAATCATACCCACAGAGAATGTTGGGTCTTCAAGCAGTCCGGCAAGCTCAACGCCGTACACAAGGGGGAGGATACACCAAGTGAAGACGAGGACGAGCCTCCCAAGCAAGACACTGGGGAACAAAAGAAATTTCCACCAGAAGTCAAAACAGTAAACGTGTTACACGTGATCAAGGGAAAAAACAACGCGGCACTCCCAGGAAAATATACCCAAGTGCCTGTCACCGCGAAGTCCTGCCACTGGTCGTCTCAACCGATCACTTTCGACCATCGCGATTACTCAGCAAGTATCCGACGCGCAGGATGGGCTGCCCTGGTATTAGACCCAGTAATTGGCGGATATCACTTCACACGAGTCTTGATGGACGGTGGCAGCAATCTAAACCTAATATATCAGGATACAATCCGCGGGATGGGGTTAGACCCAACAAAAATTCGCCATAGCAATACTACCTTTAAAGGAGTAACGCCAGGCCCAGGGGCTCGTTGTACGGGCTCCCTCCTACTACAAGTTATATTCGGCTCCCCCGATAACTTCCGTCGCGAGCATTTAACCTTCCACATCGCTCCGTTCCAAAGTGGCTATCAAGCACTGCTCGGACGCGAAGCTTTCGCTCGCTTTAATGCAATACCACACTACGCCTCCCTCACACTCAAGATGCCCGGTCCACGTGGCATCATTTCAGTGAACGGAAATATCAAGCGATCTCTGCGCGCCGAAGAGAGTGCGGCTGCCTTGGCAGCCGCACACTAAAGGCGCCCGGACCAGCGAAAGCATCCAATAGGTCGTCAAGACCTCAGACACAACTAATCAAGTCCGGCGCCGCTATTTATACCGAATAAATGGTCACACCCCTATTTGTCAATACAAGGGGCTCAACGCGCGCAGACAAGTGGCAATTTCTTCTCATCTTGAATTATACATGGTTTCTTTAAAAACTATCTTTTTGCACGACAACTTTTTCACCTAAATTCCTCTCTTTTACAGACGATCATCGTGCTACACCCGTCCAGGATACGGCACAACGGAGACACAGGCGCAGACGTGCAGCAGGGACCCGCTCCAAGGATTCTTTTTAGATTAAGACCCTGCGTAAACCTTTTTTACTGTCTCTTGTTGATACATATCCACCGTTGAGAAGGATGCTGACGTCTTGGCATGTGGCCACGCCAGAACAATGCACGTACCTGGACACAAGGGGCTTCTTACAAAGGCCATTATTTAGGCCCGGTTTATACCACAAAGACCGAATACCTTAGGGAGTGTTCGGCGTCGCGAGTTTGGCCCTATATGCATCAGCTCCGAATCATTGTCTTTGGTCAAATGTTGGGTTTGCCCGGCTCCTGTGTTTTGGTGCCTTACGTTCCGCTTTACCGGCTAAGGTAGCACCAGGAGAACTACTGCGATTGTGCCCTGGTTCATCCGGACGAGCACCTCAGTAGAGAAAGCCGAAAACTGACTGTCATGATATAGCGTGAGACTGGTCAACCACTCGATGACCTGTTGGAATGTTAGAATTCCTCCGCCTTAACGAAGGGCCGTTTTCCGGCCAGGCATGTACGCACCCCGGGATCGGGAGAGTGCGGAGCCACCAGGGGCTATCTAGTAGCCCCACTGTCAAACTCCTATGGCTAAGTGAAAGTGCTAAAGCATTATAGTCCGGTTGCCTCGCTCGCTCCGCTATCACCTCCTTAATAGGACCAAGACGTTGGGTTAAGTGTGAACGCGTGTTTTTTGCGAGCACCTCCGCATTATATGCGTGGGGGTTGAAGCCGACGGCTGCAATCTTTCAGGTTATACACATGTATACATAAACGGCCGCCCAGGAGGCATCATATTACTTTCAGGCAAAAGTATAAAAATAGCCTTATAAAAATTTATAAAAGCATTTCGCTTACAATGAGATTACATATCACTCAAACATAATATTTTTTGAGCACTGGGTCTCTATCAAACGAGCACCCTCAAGAACTTCTTCAAAGTAGTGCTCAGCAGCCATTCGACCTATGGCCGAATCCCGCGCTGCAACAGTGGTAGCATCCATCTCCGCCCAGTATGCTTTAACACGGGCAAAGGCCATCCGTGAGCCCTCTATGCACGCCGACCTCTTCATCGCATTAATGCGCGGCACCACGTCAAGGAACTGCTGCACCAAGCTGAAATAGCTGTTCGGTTTTGGCCTTTCCGGCCATAGCTGATCCACAACAGACCTCATGGCGAGTCCGGACAACCTATTCAGTTCGGCCCATTCGGCTAATTGGTCAGTCAATGAAAGCGGACGCTCGGGAGAATGGAATTGTGTCCAAAACAGCTGGTCCACTTCACGGTCCGTCTGACCCTGGAAGTACTTGGCCGCATCGGCAGCGCTCGCCGCCAAATCCATATACACATCCTCCGAACTCCACAGCCGATCCAGAGAGGCATACCGTGGATCTCCGAACTTCCTCCGCAACATAAAGGATTTCCCAGCTACAATATCCCCGGCTTCCCGCAGCTCCTCCTTCTTCGCCCTCATAGCAGAGCGGATGTCTTTTCTCGTCGCAGCAGCCTTCTCAAGGTCCGATGCCTTCGCTAGGTTTTCCTTTTCAAGAACCCGGCAACGGTCGGCGGCGGCTTTTAATTCTATGGCCATCTTGGCCATCTTATCTCGGCTCTCGCCATGCGCGGCCTTCTCGGCTTTCAACTCTTCGGCCGCCTTCAAAGCAGCCGCATTACCAAACCTCGCTTGTTCCTTGGCTCGGGCAAGTTCTGCCCGCAAGGCTTCAACAGTGGCAGCTCCATCTGCAGTCACAACATATTAAAGATACTGGCATCATGCTGCTCTTACTATGTGGCGTTTACCAGATAATGACACTTACCCTGTGCCTCGTCAAGCCTTTTGTTAACAAGCTCGATGTCGGCGTCTGCCGCATCCAACTGCCGTTTTAAATGGGCAAACTCGCTAGTCCGGCTAGCCACCGGAGCTTCCATCACCTGCACATAGAGGCAGTATGGTTATTACCTGGGAATATGATCCTCTGTTCGTCGTCGTTTCCGACGACAACCAGAGTCTCAGGGGCTACTATCTACACAGGGCACACCTAGCATGTGCAGGACTATCATACATTATTTTACGTACCTCAAAGCCTGTCAGTAGACTCATAAAAGCTTCATGCAATCCGCTTTCGGCGGACGAGATTCTCTCCATCACCGTATTCATCAGCACACGGTGTTCATCTGAGATGGCCGCTCGCCCCACCAACTCCCTCAGAACATCCGATCGCACACCAGACGGTGCCGGACTCTTTTTTCCGCTCTCTTCGGGAGCCGGACACTGGGAGCTTCGGGGGTCAATGGGATTATCTTCTGGCCTCACCGGACTCGGAGAGGCCCTCCGCGACGACACTTCGGGGTCGCCCGCTTCCGGAGCGGAGGAGTCCGGAGGAGGCGTTTCGCTCTCCATCATCTCTGGAAGAAGATCCCCCGAAGACGAGCTCATTTGAGAGGGGCTAAGGCCCGAACTGCAAAGATATATGCGGTGGTTATTTTCTCAGAAGAAAAAGATGGCATACCTGTACTATTAAAGTATTTCGGGTCACTTACGACTCGCTGGAGAATTGATCCCCCGCGGACTTTGTGCGGCAAAAGCACCCCCCAAGGTAGGACCCTCTGTGGGAGACTTCTTCTCCCGTTTGGAAGCTTCGGCTTCCGAATCCCCGGGCGCAGTCCTTTTCCTCCTCCGGTCGTCTTCCTTCATGGAGACGCTCGCTCCCTCGGTTAGAATGGGCAGCGTTGGGGGCCCGCGTCCGCCCGTATTATCCTCCCCAGTATCTTCCTTCAAGGGCTCCGGGCAAGGTGCGACCTGGAGCATCTTTTCCAATACCGGATTGTCCAAACCCTCAGGGAGGGGGCCGAACACCGAATCAACTTCGCCTTTGTTAGCCAGTCCTGGTCAAAAAGCGAACTCTCAGAAATAACTTCGTAACAAATGAGAGATAGTATGTTCGGCCGGAAGATTCCTTACCTGTTCGGCGGCGCGGTTACTGCTCAGGCCCACGTCCTCGGTGATTTCCGGACACTCTACCTGAGGTCCGAAGAATGACTTGTACATCTCCTCGTGCGTCAGGCCGAGGAAATTTTGAATGACACGCGGTCCCTCGGGATTGAACTCCCACAAGCGAAGGGGCCGGCGTTTGCAAGGCTGGACTTGACGAACCAGCATAACTTGTATTACCGCAACCAAACTAAAATCTCCATTGAAGAGATCTCGAATGCGGCTTTGCAGTATAGGCACGTCCTTGGCTGGACCCCAGCTCAGACCTCTGCTGATCCATGACATCAGTTGTGGTGGAGGGCCCGAGCGGAAAACAGGGGCGGCCGCCCACTTGGCACTTCTAGGAGCCGTGATGTAGAACCACTCCTGTTGCCACAATTCAGACACCTCTGGAATGGAACCTTTGGGCCATGGAGCTCCCGTCATCTTGCATATTGAGGCACCTCCACACGCTGCATGTTGCCCCTCGATCATCTTCGGCTTTACTTCAAAGGTCTTGAGCCACAGGCCAAAGTGAGGGGTAACCCGGAGGAAGGCCTCACACACGACAATAAATGTCGTGATATGAAGAAAGGAGTCCGGAGCTAGATCATGGAAATCTAGCCCGTAATAAAACATCAAACCCCTGACGACAGGATCTAGAGCAAGGCCTAGACCTCGGAGGAAGTGGGAGACGAACACGACGTTCTCGTTGGGTTCGGGGGAGGGGACGGCCTGCCCTCGGGCGGGCAGCCGATGCAAAATCTCGGCGGTCAGATATCTGGCCTCCCTCAACTTTTTGATGTCTTCTTCCGTGACGGAGGAAGGCACCCATCGGCCTTGAAGCCTAGATTCGGACATGATTGAAGGTTCGGAGCACCTGACCTGAACTTTGGGTGTTTGAGCTTGAGGTGGGGGAAGGATTCGATTGAGCACGGGAGGGAAAAAATAAAAGCCTTGTCCCTTTATAAAGAGGGTGAATATCAAGCGTCCTCTCCGTGGCCGTTTGGACTTGCCTATAGTCTAGGAGTCCTAGAAGCGGTTGGGTTACCCACGCCCGTATTGATGAGAATCCCGGAATAAGGGGACACGATCTCTGCTTTAACAAGATGTGCCAAAGAAACCGCCTCGCATGACACGCTGAGGTGGGACAATAAAACGATTCGAATAAAGGCTTGGCCGTGGTGCGTCACACTACGGGATACGTCAGCAGATTAGATTTGTGTAAATATTATTCTCTCTATGGCAATATGTGGAAACTTATTTTGCAGAGCCGGACACTATCTTTGTGTTCAAAATCTTCTATGAAGTACTTGGAGGAGGAACCCGCCTTGCAATGCCGAAGACAATCTGCGCGCCGGACTCGTCGTCATTGAAGCCTGGTTCAGGGGCTACTGAGGGAGTCCTGGATTAGGGGGTGTCCGGATGGCCGGACTATACCTTCAGCCGGACTCCTGGACTATGAAGATACAAGATTGAAGACTTCGTCCCGTGTCCAGAAGGGACTTTCCTTGGCGTGGAAGGCAAGCTTGGCGATACGGATATGTAGATCTCCTACCATTGTAACCGACTTTGTGTAACCCTAACCCTCTCCGATGTCTATATAAACCGGAGGGTTTTAGTCTGTAAGACAACATACAGAACAACAATCATACCATAGGCTAGCTTCTAGGGTTTAGCCTCTCCGATCTCGTGGTAGATCTACTCTTGTACTACCCATATTATCAATATTAATCAAGCAGGACGTAGGGTTTTACCTCCATCAAGAGGGCCCGAACCTGGGTAAAACTTCGTGTCCCTTGCCTCTTGTTACCATCCGTCCTAGACGCATAGTTCGGGACCCCCTACCCGAGATCCGCCGGTTTTGACACCGACAGCGTGTGACACCCCAAAAATTTGGCCTTGTTTTAAGGAATAAAATTTTGCCAGGATTTAAAACTTTGAATTTTTGAGCTCCATTTTGATTTTTGTTTAAATCATTTCCTTCCCTGTTATGATGAGTTTTTCCCAAAGAGAAAACTTTTCAAAAATATTGCTGGACTTGTTTAACCTCTCAAGAAAAACTTTCCTTTTATCAGTGTAACTAATTAAATAATTAGGTTGCTTGATCTTTATTTTCTTGAAAAGGGTTTTCTAGGTTAAATGGCCATATTTGAACTACAACCATTTGATAAATTCACTTAAAATTCCCACAAAATTTTGGAGATGTCATGTGATGTTTTTAAATCACTTTTATGCTAAAATATATTTCATTCATGAAATATTTTGAGCCCTACACTCAATTTTTCTTCTCTGGTCCAGAGTGCATTTTGCACTACAACCTATTTAAATATTTCTTTAAAACTTCTACCAAAATTAGGGGAGGTCAGTAGGAGCCTATTATTTCACTTTGTGCAAAAACCTATTTATGTTCTTTGAAAAATTTGAGTGAATCAACCTCATCTTCATTCTGGACCAACTTGATGGTTTGTACAGCAACCATGTTTTTACTTGCTCTTTAACCCTTGATATTTTCTTCTACTTGTAGTCCCCCATGTTAAACCCTTAAGTCCAGGAGCATGCACCTTTTGGATCATTTTTGGTTCATGAAATAATGTCATTTATTTCCTGTCCAGAATTGAAGTTTTGTAAAACTTGCACTAACAAGTTTCTGCTTTTGGCCAACTAACCTCACCACTCCCCCTTGCACCTAAGGAGACCACCATCTGGAGTTTTTGGCCACCCCAAGACCTGCCTAAGTGCCCTTAGCATTTTGTCAAACACCTTATGGGCATGATCAGTTTTGACATGAGTCCTTGTTTGCACTATGGACTTAATCCCCTGGCCAGACCAGCATGTCCAATGGTTTTGCCTTAAACTATAACCCCACCCTGCTAACTTTCTTGTGGTTTGGAGCCCCCTAACATGCCATAACATTTCGTCGAGCACGTCCCGTGCGTGCACTGGACGCGCCCAAAGCGCGCGTATTGCAGCCACGCGGCCGAGCCGACACGCTGGCCCCCACAGCTTTGGCCCGCTCTGCAGAACCTCAACACGCGCTCCCCTTCTCTCAGCTACGCGCCAAGCCTCCCCTCGCCGCGCCCGGCAGGCCAAACGCTAGCCGCCGCCGCCGCCCGACAGCTCTGCGCCGTGCAGCGCCGCCCAAGCCACCCCGACTCGCCACCTGCCCCTGTGAGCAGTGCGTGCTCATCCGCAGCTTCGTCCCCTAGCGCTCGTCGCCGCCACGTCGCCCTAGCCACAGAGAGGCGGTTCGCCGGAGAGCTTATCCACGGCCGCCGCGGAACCGACCTCATCGCGCTATAAATGGACACCCCGAGCCCCTCTGAGCACGCACGCGACCTCAAACCACCCCTATGGCACTCCCCTAGCTCGCATTCGACCCGGGGAGGCCTCCTTCCTCATCTCCGGCAACTCCTGCCGCCGCCACCGCCCCGGCCAATCCGGCACCTCCAGTATCTCCCACTCTCCATTCTCTCCACCAAGAGCTCCCACATCCTCCCGTGAGCCTTTTCCCCCTACTTGATTTTGATCGGGAGCCAACGCCGCCACAAAGTCACTTCGCCACCGAAGCCTTCCTCCGCCGCGGAGCTCGCGGCCGGCAGCTCACTCCGTTCCCGCCGACCCAACGACTACCGGGAGGACCGCCCCAGCCTTACGGATCCATCCCCACCCTCGGGGGCCCGCGAGGAGCAGCCAAACGCCGGCAACGATCGCCGGACCCCGCTCCACTCGGGCAAAGGAGGGAGACGACGCGCGACGACTGGTCAAACCTGACTAGTGGGCCAGGAAGGCCCACTGTCAGTGACACCCCGTGCCGCCCGCGTGGTTAAGTGGAGGCGTAAAGCCCCAAGTACGCCTCCTCTATACTGAAAGCGTATTTCTATCTGAACCGTTTTCTTTTCTGTTTTATTTTAAATAACAGATTTTGACCACAACTTTGACTAGCTATAACTTTTTAAATATAACTCCAAATGAGTTGATTCTTTTTCCTACCTTCCTCAAATTTGATCTAGTTTATTTTAAGATTTATTTGAAAAAATTTCAAACAACTTTTTGGTTCTGTTTTTGAAATATGTGTTAATTCAAATATATTTTTAAATAGGATTTTGGGAGAGAGAAGAAGCTTTCAAAAGTTTTGGAGAGCATCTCACCCCTCCACAACATTGAAGGCAAGCATTCTGAACCCCGGCATAATATTTTTGGTGTGATCGTTGATACATTTATAACACCACCGCATTTCGAAGGACTTGTTATTTCATGTGATATGATCATATGCATGGGTGCATGTTGTTGATTTCCATGCTGTTGGAAATGGACACACTTGTGATGATAATCACCCTCATATGCCTTGCATGCATACCGGCAGGAACCCGGGAAAACCTCTGCCTTGGGTAGGCTTGAGTTTGTCGCCGGTCTCCGTCGGGACGGTTATGTCTGGTATGGCATGGTAAGGCGATATGAGAGGTGACTCTGATGGATGAAATATATTCGTCATGCTAATCATGCAGGGAATACTTGAACCTCCTGAGTCGACCGTAGATCGAGTCTTGTTCCAGTAACCCCCATACTTGTTTCGTACTACCACTCGTCTCTACAGCAAGTAGAGTACGGTTCAGTAAGTTGTCAACCTCTTTCCAGCACACACCGTACAGAGAGGCCATGGTGGAAGATACCGGTTGTAGCTGGTAGGCAGGCCACCTGGTCCGGGGGCATGGGTGTTTCCGGTTGGGACCGAGAGGGGAGGCCACCCCTTAGAGCGCGCGATATAAATTTGATCCCATGCTACGCGAGGTTGTAGCCTCCCCACTTAGAGTTTGCTTAACAGGTGTCGTGGGTGATTCCAGACACGTGTGAGATAAGCTGGTGTGTGCAAGTTAGGTGTGTTTTCAACAAAAAGACCGTAGACGGAATTAGTCCTGCTGGACTAGAGAAATCCGTTACTCGTGGGTAAATATTACACCCTCTGCAGAGATTAAACCTATTCGAATAGCCGTGTCCATGGTAAAGGATTACAGTCTGGGATGGGTCAGGTGTCGGTCTTAGTGTCGGTCTTCAGAGGTGAAACTGTTAACCAGAAAATGGAATTACTACTCCTGACTTGTGATATCTATGATGATTATTATTATTGTTGACTAACCCATGATATTATTGTTATTATCGAGTATCTCTGGGATGGTTCTACCTCCAGGGATATTCATTATGATTGTTTCTTTTAAAGCCCTTTATGTGGCGTCGCTCAGACGCCCGACTGTGGCATTTCTTTTAAAGCCCTTTATGTGGCATCGCTCAGACGCCCGACTGTGGCATTTCTTTTAAAGCTTTTTATGTGGCGTCGCCCAGACGCCCGACTGTGGCATTTCTTTTAAAGCCCTTTATGTGGTGTCACCCAGATGCCCGACTGTGGCATTTCTTTTAAAGCCCTTTATGTGGCGTCGCCCAGACGCCCGACTGTGGCATTTCTTTTAAAGCCCTTTATGTGGCGTCGCCCAGACGCCCGACTGTGGCATTTCTTTTAAAGACCTTTATGTGGCGTCGCCCAGACGCCCGACTGTGGCATTTCTTTTAAAGCCCTTTATGTGGCGTCGCTTAGACGCCCGACTGTGGCATTTCTTTTAAAGCCCTTTATGTGGCGTCGCTCAGACGCCCGACTGTGGCATTACTTGTTATTTGTTTCATAAATTTTTATACTACCATGTTATTGCAATTTTATAAATAACTTGCTTGCACGCATCCGAGATTTATTTATCTTTTGTGACTGACGTCATGAGCATAAAATATTTTTCAGCACATCATTGTTATATTATACCTGTGTTCATAATGTTTGCGAGTACATTCAAAGTACTCACTGGCTTGTCCCTGGCTATTGTCTTGGCCAGATTATCTTGCACGGAGAGGAGCGACGCGATGCCAGCCCCGGAAACCACTCAATGGAGATAGCAGCCTCGCGAAGATAGGAATTTAACCTGGTCAGCTGTTCCCGTGGGAAATGGAGTCCCATAGACTGATGTTTCACAACCCGCTTCCGCCATCAAACACTAGAAACCATTTGTTGTACTCACAGGCCAGAATGGTCTTGTACTACATATTTTGTATTTTGCTTGGAATTTCTGTATCAAGTTGGAGCCTCATCAGCTAACAGTAATCCTGGGGCTGATGAGCACGGCGGTCTTTTCTGGAAATTTATTACCCGGAAAACCCGGTCGTGATAGACTTGGTATCAGAGCCAGGCTGACCATTGGCTAATCCTATCTTAGCCATGTCAATAAACATAGGCAAACCAACCCACCAGACCTTAACCAAACCCCAGCCAAGCTTCTCGTGCAAGATAGCCACACAGTGACCCAACACTTTTGGCAGTCGGTGCCCAACCTATCAACCTAACCTGTCACTCATGCGCCAGTGACCGGCCCCTAAATAATCCTTTCCCGCAAGCGTTCGAAGGAAGATTCCGTCCCCTTTTTCCTATAAAAAGGGACGCGCTAACACCAAACCAGCACACACAGCCGCTACCCCAAACCGAGCCATAATGCCTGGACCTATAGTGCACAACGAAACCACAGCAACCAACCTTGGAGGTTTTGTGACCATCCTCGCAAACCTCACCCGCCGTGCCTACGCATTAGAGGAGCCACCAGAATATGTTGTGTATCAAGGACCCATGAGCGGTGAAGACCGCCAATTCTGGGCCACTGTGCACATTTATAGTAGGAGTCTAGCACCTGAGCGCCCCTACCGGTTCACCGGAAGAACAACTTCCTTTGAGCCACAAGCCATCCAGCTAGCCGCTCGAGAGGCTATAGTTCATCTCAGGCACTTGTCGCCCAGAGTTAACTGTCGCTCGTTCCACTACTATCCCAGACATGAAGGGTATGGTAGACCACCCCAAGTTGCCAATGGAGATCACGAGACGGACCCCGCATTATTGCACCTAGTGCGCTATGTAAGTGCACTAGAGGCATTGTTCGACCAGATCACTATTGATCTAATCGCAGCTCGTGGAGAGCTGGTTCGTCGAGCCCCGGCGAGAGAAGAAAACGAGCACAACACCGACAACCCAGTCGTGCTGTTTGGACAACCGATTGAGACTCCGAGATCTGCTCCAGCCATCGGCCAAGGTGCTGCGATAACCCCAGAAGTGCTTCGACGCATTTTGGGAGCACACTCCAACGGGGTTGTGGCCAACAATCCCCGCAATGGTCATTCTCACTACCCCGACCCTGCAGTTCCTCCGCCATCTCCGACTAATCCCGGCAGAGAGACACGTGGAGAAGCCTCGACATCCACCAGGCACGCCCGTTTAGACATAAACGAGGTAGACTAAGCCGTATGAGTAGCAACAAGTTTCAATGTATCCTAGTTTTGTAATCATGCGACCGCGTATATTAACGCAGCCTGTCTTTGTGCCTCCGTTTTAATAATAGCCTTGCATATTTGGTCAGCGCATAGCTGCATATTTTTCCGGGCACAACTACCCAAAACCAACCCGACGACAACCACAATAACACGTCTCTTTATGAGATATGTGTATCTCTGACACTGACCCGACCTTTGGAGCTAAGCTGGCAAATTTATTACCATTCACCACGGTGAGACGACCCGGCTCCATTGCTATATAAAGGCCACCTTGTGACCTTACCCAGCAACCCTCACTTTGTGCACAACACTCACGCTTTTTCCTATCATGCCGAACCCCAGCATTCATCTGAGAACCCCAGATGCAACTCCAGGTAGCTTTGTCAAAATATTGTGGGATTTTACCCGCAGTACCATGGGTTCTACCCAGCCACCTCAGTACGAGCTGTTCAAATCAAGGATCACCCCATCCACCTCGGAATATTGGGCAGCAGTACACATTCCTCCTGTAGACCCCAACCAAGATCCAACGGAAGTTTCCTTCGTGGGGAAATCTATGCCAACCCCACACTTGGCCATAGAAGCTGCTGCGAAAGAAGCGATTGCTCGTCTTCGATCCGCAGTACCCTATGCCCACGAACGAGGATATTATTACTTTCCGAGTCGTGCAGCACCCGGAGAAGTAACATCTTTTCCCGGTGGACGTATTGAGAGAGACCCAGTTCTGGCCAACCTTATCCAGTACATAATTGCTCAAGAGCATTTAAACCAGCGAGTGATGGATTATCTCCAGAGCCTCGCAGATTTAAATCCTCAGATTGCCATCGGCGGACCACTGAGACCCGACACGGAGAGACGCATACATCGACTAGTCAATCCACTGCCTCCAATTGAAGAAGAATGTATCCCCTTACCAGAGACATTTTATCAGGACCCCGCCCAGTTACCATTTTCATTTTAGACGTCACTACTGTATTTGTTCTCTGCAGCATTTATTTATGTGTGTGACTTATGCGTAATACCCTGAGTTTGTACGACGAGTCAATTATTTGGCTTCTGCTAATGTGTGTAGTTTTTGTTGTGGTTTATGCTCCTTTAAATTAACTGTTTTTCCCTCGCAAAACCCTGGAGTGAGATTTTCTTTTCCCTGAGTTGCTACATCTACACTTTCTCACGACATGGATTATTTAATTTCACTCAGCACCACGAGCAGACTCACAACCCTTATCATTCGGACACATGCACTGTTTGCAAAACTTTGCAACGGTGTTACATCCAGCTAATCACCCCCCTAACAACAGTTAGCACCCGGCACACCCCATCTACTCCTCATGATCACCACCACCGCGGAGAACCAACACCCGAGCCGCAGCGTCGCGATACTCGTCGAAGATCATCACGCACAGGAGCACAGAGAGCCCCAGCAGCGTTGCCAGCCCTCCGCATATCAGGATCACAAACCAGTCCGGCATCGCCTCCGCCATTAGAGCCTCGACCGAGCTTCTGTAAGCAGTAATGGAGAAAGAAGGAGGAGGAGAAGTGAGGCCAGGTGTGAGGAAGAAGAGAGAGGCACCCCGGCCGTTTTTATAGCTCAAGTTCGGTGTACGGTGGGCGAAGTCCACCAACGCCGCTCGTCGCCGATCGCCGGTGTTCGGAGTCGAATCCGCGAGCAGTGCCGACAGCGCGATGGCCCGCGAGGTGAGTGCATGCTGCACCAGCAGCTAGCACGTCGTGCACTACCACGGTACGGCCTAGATGCCCTACACACTAGGCGTCGCCGGTGGAGAAAGCACGCGAGAGAGAGGAGGAAGAAAGGGCCAGTGGGAGAAGAAGAGGAGACTGACAGTGGACCCCGGGTCCACCTGTCGGCCAGAGAGAGCACTGTGCTCTCGGGTACGACCAGCGTATATCTAAATTTAGGAGTTATCCTAAATTTATATCCAGCATAGAAATCACCCGTTTTGTCCTGAACCGTAGACTTTTCCGCGCAGCCCCAGTTTTTCACCACTTATTGCCCTCTCACTATAGCCACATCGTCATTGCGTAATTATTTTCTTAACACCGCTTTTAGCAAATCTCGAGGGCGAGATTTTTTTTAAGGGGGTTAGTATTGTGACACCCCAAAAATTTGGCCTTGTTTTAAGGAATAAAATTTTGCCAGGATTTAAAACTTTGAATTTTTGAGCTCCATTTTGATTTTTGTTTAAATCATTTCCTTCCCTGTTATGATGAGTTTTTCCCAAAGAGAAAACTTTTCAAAAATATTGCTGGACTTGTTTAACCTCTCAAGAAAAACTTTCCTTTTATCAGTGTAACTAATTAAATAATTAGGTTGCTTGATCTTTATTTTCTTGAAAAGGGTTTTCTAGGTTAAATGGCCATATTTGAACTACAACCATTTGATAAATTCACTTAAAATTCCCACAAAAATTTGGAGATGTCATGTGATGTTTTTAAATCACTTTTATGCTAAAATATATTTCATTCATGAAATATTTTGAGCCCTACACTCAATTTTTCTTCTCTGGTCCAGAGTGCATTTTGCACTACAACCTATTTAAATATTTCTTTAAAACTTCTACCAAAATTAGGGGAGGTCAGTAGGAGCCTATTATTTCACTTTGTGCAAAAACCTATTTATGTTCTTTGAAAAATTTGAGTGAATCAACCTCATCTTCATTCTGGACCAACTTGATGGTTTGTACAACAACCATGTTTTTACTTGCTCTTTAACCCTTGATCTTTTCTTCTACTTGTAGTCCCCCATGTTAAACCCTTAAGTCCAGGAGCATGCACCTTTTGGATCATTTTTGGTTCATGAAATAATGTCATTTATTTCCTGTCCAGAATTGAAGTTTTGTAAAACTTGCACTAACAAGTTTCTGCTTTTGGCCAACTAACCTCACCACTCCCCCTTGCACCTAAGGAGACCACCATCTGGAGTTTTTGGCCACCCCAAGACCTGCCTAAGTGCCCTTAGCATTTTGTCAAACACCTTATGGGCATGATCAGTTTTGACATGAGTCCTTGTTTGCACTATGGACTTAATCCCCTGGCCAGACCAGCATGTCCAATGGTTTTGCCTTAAACTATAACCCCACCCTGCTAACTTTCTTGTGGTTTGGAGCCCCCTAACATGCCATAGCATTTCGTCGAGCACGTCCCGTGCGTGCACTGGACGCGCCCAGAGCGCGCGTATTGCAGCCACGCGGCCGAGCCGACACGCTGGCCCCCACGACTTTGGCCCGCTCTGCAGAACCTCGCCATGCGCTCCCCTTCTCTCAGCTACGCGCCAAGCCGCCCCTCGCCGCGCCCGGCAGGCCAAACGCTAGCCGCCGCCGCCCGATAGCTCTGCGCCGTGCAGCGCCGCCCAAGCCATCCCGACTCGCCACCTGCCCCTGTGAGCAATGCGTGCTCATCCGCAGCTTCGTCCCCTAGCGCTCGTCGCCGCCACGTCGCCCTAGCCACAGAGAGGCGGTTCGCCGGAGAGCTTATCCACGGCCGCCGCGGAACCGACCTCGTCGCGCTATAAATGGACACCCCGAGCCCCTCTGAGCACGCACGCGACCTCAAACCACCCCTATGGCACTCCCCTAGCTCGCATTCGACCCGGGGAGGCCTCCTTCCTCATCTCCGGCAACTCCTGCCGCCGCCACCGCCCCGGCCAATCCGGCACCTCCAGTATCTCCCACTCTCCATTCTCTCCACCAAGAGCTCCCACATCCTCCCGTGAGCCTTTTCCCCCTACTTGATTTTGATCGGGAGCCAACGCCGCCACAAAGTCACTTCGCCACCGAAGCCTTCCTCCGCCGCGGAGCTCGCGGCCGGCAGCTCACTCCGTTCCCGCCGACCCAACGACTACCGGGAGGACCGCCCCAGCCTTACGGATCCATCCCCACCCTCGGGGGCCCGCGAGGAGCAGCCAAACGCCGGCGACGATCGCCGGAGCCCCGCTCTGCTCGGGCAAAGGAGGGAGACGACGCGCGACGACTGGTCAAACCTGACCAGTGGGCCAGGCAGGCCCACTATCAGTGACACCCCGCGCCGCCCGCGTGGTTAAGTGGAGGCGTAAAGCCCCAAGTACGCCTCCTCTATACCGAAAGCGTATTTCTATCTGAACCGTTTTCTTTTCTGTTTTATTTTAAATAACAGATTTTGACCACAACTTTGACTGGCTATAACTTTTTAAATATAACTCCAAATGAGTTGATTCTTTTTCCTACCTTCCTCAAATTTGATCTAGTTTATTTTAAGATTTATTTGAAAAAATTTCAAACAACTTTTTGGTTCTGTTTTTGAAATATGTGTTAATTCAAATATATTTTTAAATAGGATTTTGGGAGAGAGAAGAAGCTTTCAAAAGTTTTGGAGAGCATCTCACCCCTCCACAACATTGAAGGCAAGCATTCTGAATCCCGGCATAATATTTTTGGTGTGATCGTTGATACATTTATAACACCACCGCATTTCGAAGGACTTGTTATTTCATGTGATATGATCATATGCATGGGTGCATGTTGTTGATTTCCATGCTGTTGGAAATGGACACACTTGTGATGATAATCACCCTCATATGCCTTGCATGCATACCGGCAGGAACCCGGGAAAACTTCTGCCTTGAGTAGGCTTGAGTTTGTCGCCGGTCTCCGTCGGGACGGTTATGTCTGGTATGGCATGGTAAGGCGATATGAGAGGTGACTCTGATGGATGAAATATATTCGTCATGCTAATCATGCAGGGAATACTTGAACCTCCTGAGTCGACCGTAGATCAAGTCTTGTTCCAGTAACCCCCATACTTGTTTCGTACTACCACTCATCTCTACAGCAAGTAGAGTATGGTTCAGTAAGTTGTCAACCTCTTTCCAGCACACACCGTACAGAGAGGCCATGGTGGAAGATACCGGTTGTAGCTGGTAGGCACGCCACCTGGTCCGGGGGCATGGGTGTTTCCGGTTGGGACCGAGAGGGGAGGCCACCCCTTAGAGCGCGCGATATAAATTTGATCCCATGCTACGCGAGGTTGTAGCCTCCCCACTTAGAGTTTGCTTAACAGGTGTCGTGGGTGATTCCAGACACGTGTGAGATAAGCTGGTGTGTGCAAGTTAGGTGTGTTTTCAACAAAAAGACCGTAGACGGAATTAGTCCTGCTGGGCTAGAGAAATCTGTTACTCGTGGGTAAAGAGTACACCCTCTGCAGAGATTAAAGCTATTCGAATAGCCGTGTCCATGGTAAAGGATTACAGTCTGGGATGGGTCAGGTGTCGGTCTTAGTGTCGGTCTTCGGAGGTGAAACTATTAACCAGAAAATGGAATTACTACTCGTGACTTGTGATATCTATGATGATTATTATTATTGTTGACTAACCCATGATATTATTGTTATTATCGAGTATCTCTGGGATGGTTCTACCTCCAGGGATATTCATTATGATTGTTTCTTTTAAAGCCCTTTATGTGGCGTCACTCAGACGCCCGACTGTGGCATTTCTTTTAAAGCCCTTTATGTGGCGTCGCTCAGACGCCCGACTGTGGCATTTCTTTTAAAGCCCTTTATGTGGCGTCGCTCAGACGCCCGACTGTGGCATTTCTTTTAAAGCCCTTTATGTGGCGTCGCCCAGACGCCCGACTGTGGCATTTCTTTTAAAGCCCTTTATGTGGCGTCGCCCAGACGCCCGACTGTGGCATTTCTTTTAAAGCCCTTTATGTGGCGTCGCCCAGATGCCCGACTGTGGCATTTCTTTTAAAGCCCTTTATGTGGCGTCGCTCAGACGCCCGACTGTGGCATTTCTTTTAAAGCCCTTTATGTGGCGTCGCTCAGACGCCCGACTGTGGCATTACTTGTTATTTGTTTCATAAATTTTTATACTACCATGTTATTGCAATTTTATAAATAACTTGCTTGCACGCATCCGAGATTTATTTATCTTTTGTGACTGACGTCATGAGCATAAAATATTTTTCAGCACATCATTGTTATATTATACCTGTGTTCATAATGTTTGCGAGTACATTCAAAGTACTCACTAGCTTGTCCCTGGCTATTGTCTTGGCCAGATTATCTTGCACGGAGAGGAGCGACGCGATGCCAGCCCCGGAAACCACTCAATGGAGATAGCAGCCTCGCGAAGATAGGAATTTAACCTGGTCAGCTGTTCCCGTGGGAAATGGAGTCCCATAGACTGATGTTTCACAACCCGCTTCCGCCATCAAACACTAGAAACCATTTGTTGTACTCACAGGCCAGAATGGTCTTGTACTACATATTTTGTATTTTGCTTGGAATTTCTGTATCAAGTTGGAGCCTCATCAGCTAACAGTAATCCTGGGGCTGATGAGCACGACGGTCTTTTCTGGAAATTTATTACCCGGAAAACCCGGTCGTGACACAGCGCCCCTGCTGGTTCCTCCCCTCGCGTCCCCGAGCTCGCAGACCCCGCGCGCCCCTGCGAGCAAGTTCGCCGGAGACCCACCAGGCTGATGCTCCCCTGCCTCGTCCTCGGTGCCTCGTCCCCGAGCTCCGAGTTTGCCTGCCTTGCCTCCTCCCTCTCCACTCCCTGTTTTTCCTTCCTCACCTCACATGTCCCTTCCCCTCTTTCTCTAACAGGAGCCCCGACGCTGATACTGCGCCGCTGCTGTCGAGATCCCTTACCCTGGACTTATCCATTTTTGGTGTGCGCTCGCGTGGCCGTCAGCCGCGTCGTCGGAGGTCCTCGTCGGCTCCCCATGCTGTTCCTGCAAGGCCTGCAACTGTTTTTGGCCTACTTTTCCTCGGCCTCGACCGAGAACGAGCATTGCTGCTGCTTGCTCGATTCGCACGCACGCATGACTTCCACATTGACCGGGTCTCCATGCGTGGCCAGACGGCCATGCCAGGCCCAGCCGCTGGCTTGAACCCCTTTTGTTGGCCGCCAAGACCACCTGGGGCTGCCTTGTTTTGGTTCACCAGGTTCTGCACCGAAACATCTTCACGGTCGACTATGTTTTGCTGTCCCGACCGGGACCATCAAGTACCACGACGTCCGTCGATCGCCATGTACCCCTTCGGATACGCAAGTCCCTCGGAGGTCCACCGATGTCTAGTATGTCTCAAGACCCGGATCGACAAGTACCACGACGACAAGTGTGACCCTTCGGATGCGCCAAGTTCGTCTACACAAAAACGCATCATGTCGGCAAGACCCGCAAGTCAGACCTCGAACGATCGATGTCTCGTGGACCGTGTACAACTACCGTCGCCCCGAAGACGTTGGAGTCATCAAGTACCTCTCTGAAACGAACGTGAACGACTACCGCCGCAAGAACGGGACCGGGAAGTCCAAAGACCCCAAGTACCACAACACCGATGACATGAACGTCTACGGAAACTCGTGCAACGATAAACATGTACCACTACCGTCGCCGAGATCGCGAGAACCTCTACCGTCGACCCTAGAGCGTGCGAGAACGACTACTTCCACTATCGCCGTCGCGAGAACGTATACTTCCTCTATTGTGCACCGAACGAGAACTGTCCCGCTTGCATGCTTCGAAGGTATAACCTCGAGACGACGTCCGTGAACGAATGCTTGCGATGTTTGAGATGCTCGTGTTTGCACCGTGTCCAAATTGCCACTTGTTTTCTTTGTCGCCAACTCGTGGGACACCCGGAATCCGGGAGCGCCCCACCATCTTTTGCACGCATCCGCACACTTCTCCTTTGCATCGGTATCTCAATTGAGTTACCGGAACCGGAATGCTGCCGTGGCACCGTTTTCGTTATCGTTGCCGTGGCACCCCTTTCCTTTCCACCACGGTGACAAATGCTTCATAATGCTCTTGTCAACTTTTAATAAAAAATTTCATAAACTTGTTCATGTCATCCGCATCATGATAACAACAATTAAAATGTTTAAAATTGTTGTTGCACCAAATTGCTAATGCATATGGGGATTTACCGGATTTGTTGTTGGTTATATTCGGCCCCATTTAAATTATTTAGATGGTATAGTTTTGTTATGCTTCACTTCTTGCCATGCTAACCAACACTTAATTTTGTTGGGTACATAAACGAGAGAGAACTAAATAAGTCATGTGGTGTTTTCTTCAAAATGCAACTCCGTTGCATATTGAGCTCCACTTAATTTGTAGAATTGTTTGTGCATTTTGCCATGCCATGCTTCATTAAACCCGTCATGCATCATACTCGATTGTGCATCATGCCATGTTGATGTGGTGGTTGTTTACTATGTTGTTTGCTTCTTTCTGGTGTGCTTCTTCGGGTTGGTTCCAATAACGTCGCGTTTGTGAGGATCCGTTCGACGTCGTCCGTTTGTCTTCTTCATGGACTCGTTCTTCTTCCTTGCGGGATCTCAGGCAAGATGACCATACCCTCGAAATCACTTCTATCTTTGCTTGCTAGTTGCTCGCTCTTTTGCTTTGCCTATGCCGCGATACCTACCACATGCTTTACCATGCCTCCCATATTGCCATGTCAAGCCTCTAACCCACCTTGTCCTAGCAAACCGTTGTTTGGCTATGTTACTGCTTTGCTCAGCCCCTCATATAGCGTTTCTAGTTGCATGTGAAGATTGGAGTTTGTTCCTTGTTGGAACGTGGATTTGTTGGGATATCACAATATCTCTTATTTAACTAATGCATCTATATACTTGGTAAAGGGTGGAAGGCTCGGCCTTATGCCTGGTGTTTTGTTCCACTCTTGCCGCCCTAGTTTCTGTCATACCGGTGTTATGTTCCTTGATTTTGCGTTCCTTACACGGTTGGGTTATAATGGGAACCCCTTGACAGTTCTCCTTGAATAAAACTCCTCTAGCAAGGCCCAACCTTGGTTTTACCATTCGCCTACCTACCACCATATACCTTCCCTTGGGTTCTGTAGACTCAAGGGTCATCTTATTTTAAACCCCCCCGGGTCAGTGCTCCTCTGAGTGTTGGTCCAAAACGGGCAGCCTGCAGGGCCACCTCAGGGCAACTCGAGGGTTGGTTTTACTCGTAGCTTGACCTATCCGGTGTGCCCTGAGAATGAGATACGTGCGACTCCTATCGGGATTTGTCGGCACATCGGGCGGCTTTGCTGGTCTTGTTTTACCATTGTCGAAATGTCTTGTAACCGGGATTCCGAGTCTGATCGGGTCTTCCTGGGAGAAGGAATATCCTCCGTTGACAGTGAGAGCTTGTGATGGGCTTAGTTGGGACACCCCTGCATGGTTTTGAACTTTTGAAAGCCGTGCCCGCGGTTATGGGCAGATGGGAATTTGTTAATGTCCGGTTGTAGAAAACCTGAAACTTATCTTAATTAAAATGCATCAACCACGTGTGTAGCTGTGATGGTCTCTTTCCGGCAGTGTCCGGGAAGTGAACACGGTGTTGGAGTTATGCTTGAACGTAAGTAGTCTAGGATCACTTCTTGATCATAGATTCTCGAACGTGCTTTGCCTTCTCTTCTCGCTCTCATTTGCGTAAGTTAGCCACCATATATGCTAGTGCTTGCTGCAGCTCCACCTCATACCTTTTCCCTACCCATAAGCTTAAATAGTCTTGATCGTGAGGGTGTGAGATTCCTGAGTCCCCGTGACTCACAAATTACTTCCAAAACCAGTTTGCAGGTGCCGATGATAACCGTGCAGGTGACGTAACCGAGCTCAAGGAGGAGCTCGATGAAGATCATGTTTGTTGTGTTGTTTCGTTTCAGTTGATCAGTAGTGGAGCCCAGTCGGGGCGATCGGGGATCTATAGCATTAGGGGTGGTCTTCTTTTATTTTGGTTCCGTAGTCGGACCTTGATTGTATCTGGATGTTGTAATGCTATATTCATGTATTGTGTGAAGTGGCGATTGTAAGCCAACTCTGTACCTCTTTCTTATTCAGTACATGGGATGTGTAAAGATTACCCCTCTTGCGACATTGCCTACAATGTGGTTATGCCTCTAAGTCGTGCTCCGACACGTGGGAGATATAGCCGCATCGTGGGTGTTACAGCATATTCCTCCATCTCCTCATCCGAGTCCCGAGCATCGTCAAAGTCTTGCACCATGTCTGCGGTCCCGGTACCATGCTCGTCGGTGCGACGACGAACCTCGGCTCTGGCACGTTGGGCAGACTCACCATGTAATGTCCAGACCGTGTAACCAGGCGTAAAACCAAACTTCTGCAGGTCTTTACTCATTTCAAGCTCTTCCCTCTTTTTATAGTTGTCGCAACGGGCACAGGGGCACCAGCTAAATTCCTGGCCATTTGCAAATGCGGTTCTAGCAAACCCCTTGGTTTTTGTTAACCATTCCTCGGTGCAAACTTTCTGACTAGTGCAACCAGTGTAGATCCATGCACGATCACTCATATTGACTTCCTACTGGACACACAAGAAATATATACATAATTAAGCAAAGCATATCCATCAGTTAATGGAGTTTGTTATTTTTATTACGTCCATGCAACCTACATGCTAATAGGTAAAGATAGGTCCTAATCCCACCCTAGTATGTGTAGATCGGGTTCGTTTTCCCATATTCTCAGCTCCGGATCCGATGCAGAATTTCGTCAGTGCCTCCCTGTTGTTCTCCGGGTACACATACTCGGGTTGTCCATGGATAACATTGGACAATTCGAAAGAATCACGATTATAAATATGTAAATGCATGCATATTTATAGATGTAACCCTTTTGAATGGGAGACGCATAGTGGTTACGCATACTGATGATTGACACCTATAGCTAGCAAGTTTCATCGGGAGATGTCATTTGTGCTCACCAATGAACGCAGGGGCGGAGCTCGTCGAACACTAGACCCTCGCAGCGACGAAATAACTACACATTCAAATCCAAAGATGAGTAACATAGCAATTTTGTTTCTTCCATCGACCTAACTAAATATTGACAACAGGATGAGCGGGTTAGGGGGTCCTTGGCGTCGATGGAACCCTAAATAGCAAGTATCATCGGTGCGAGATACATGTGGCGCTCAACATAGAACACTAGATCCACATTCCACAAGTGAAGTCGGTGCCCGGCGTCCCGCAACAATAGTTCTGGTGGCCGATGACGGTCGAACACCATCGCGAATTTGTTTGGCATCCTCTGCGATGAGGATTAAAGCCAAGTTTTGAAATTTCAAACAACCAAACCGAATTGAGTTAGTTTGGGTGTTTCAAGTTTCAACACTTGCCTTTTAATCATCATCGCAGAGGCTGCCAGACAAATTCGCGATGGTGTTCGACCGCCATCGACACCGAGAACATTTGCTTTGGGACGCTGGACGTTGGCGTCACTTGTGGGACATGGATGTAGTGTTCCACACTGATGGCCACATGTATCTCGCACCGACGATATACTTGCTATTTAGGGTTCCATCCACACCAAGGAACCCCCTAATTAAACCGCTCATCCCTGGGTGCCCCTTTTCCTACTTCTTTTTTTCATCTTCAACTTCTACTTCTTTTTTTTCATCCTCTTCTTCTTGTACTACTTATTGTTCTTTTTTCTTCTTCTTCTTCCTCTTCTTCTCTTTCTTTTTCTTTCATCTTTCTTGATTATTCTTAAAAACAGGAAAAAACCCTAAACAAAACTATAAACTAAATGTAACCTAAAATAAACTAAACTAACCTAAACTAACCTAAATAACCTAAACTAACCTAAACTAAACTAACCTAATTAACCTAAACTAAACAAACATAAACTAAATCTAAAAAGAAGAAGAAAAAACTCACCACGATGAGGGGCAGGGCGGCGACGGGGCGGGGCCGGGCCGGGCGGTTTGGTGCGGCCGGGTGGCGGCGGCTCGGGACGGGGGCGGGGCGGTGTGGGGCGGTCAGTAACTCGGGACGGGGGCGGCGGCGGGCCCGACTGGGCGGGCGGGGCGGGGCGGGCGGCGGCGCGGCCGGGCGGCGACGGCTCGGGATGGGGTCGGGGCGGTGCGGGACTGCCCGCGACGGGGGTGGCGCGGGGTGGCGGCGGCTCATGCATGGGGCTGGGGCGGGTGGCCGGCGACGGGGGTGGCGCGGGGCGGCCGGCGACGGGGGTGGTGGCGCGGGTTAGGGGCGGCGGTAGGGGTGAGGGGTGGCGGTGGCTCGGGCAAGGGACGGACAGATCAGAGAGGGGGGGCACGGGCGCGGGCGTGGCCCCTTTTCTGCAAGTAGGTCACACCTCTTTGTCGTCTGCTAGCAGACAGCAAAGAGTGTACCTAGTGGGGTGGGGCCGGGGAAACGGACAACCTAACGGCCATTTTCTTTGCCGTCTGCTGGCTGACGACAAAGAAGTTTTGTCGTCCGCCAGCCGACGGCAAAGAAAATGGCCGTTAGGTCGTCCTCGTAAGCCCGCCACCCATCCTCTTTGTTGTCCGCTAGCGGACGGCAAAGATATGCTGATGGCAAAGCCTTCCATTGCTGTCCGCTGCCTCTTTGCCGTCCATTTTCCGGTGGCTGATGGCAAAGCCTTTCTTTGCCGTCCGCTAGCTGACGGCAAAGTGTCGGCAGATGGCAAATCTGCTGATTCCGGTAGTGTAGACCTATCTTTTTGCGTATGCATTTGACTGATATGCTTAAAATGAATCCTTATGCTAAATATATGAAGGAAATTGTTACAAATAAAAGAAGGATACCGGAAGCTGAAATTTCCACCATGCTTGCTAATTACAGTTTTAAGGGTGGAATGCCAAAGAAACTTGGAGATCCAGGAGTACCAACTATACCATGCTCCATTAAAAGAAACTATGTTAAAACTGCTTTATGTGATCTTGGAGCCGGTGTTAGTGTTATGCCTCTCTCTTTATATTGTAGAATTGATTTGAATAAGTTGACACCTACTGAAATATCTTTGCAAATGGCTGACAAATCAACTGCTATACCTGTCAGTATTTGTGAGGATGTGCCTGTTGTGGTTGCAAACGTTACTATTTTAGCGGACTTTGTTATTCTTAATATTCTCGAGGACGATAGTATGTCTATTATTCTTGGAAGTCCCTTTTTGAATACTGCAGGGGCTGTTATTGATTGCACCAAAGGAAATGTCACTTTTCATGTTAATGGTAATGAGCATACGGTACACTTTCCGAGGAAACAACCTCAAGTCCACAGTATCAATTCTATTGGAAAAATTTCAACAATTACTATTGGAGGTTTTGAATTTCCTCTTCCTACTGTCAAGAAGAAATATGATATTCTTATTGTTGGGGACATGCATATCCCCGTTGAGGTAATCTAGTGCTATTCGAAAATTCTTCGGTTTCATGCAATTCAGAATGAGTTTGTTAACAAGACTTGATCAACCTTGTTAGTGGATTCCTTTTGATGAGCATGAGATGGATGAAGTTAGAAAACACAACTCTCTGTACCCTCCTTTTACTTTCTGTTATTTATATTAAATAAAGCAAAAATAGTATTTCATGTCTGTTTTCTGAATCATCCATGCAATGAAAAATACCCTGAAAATAAAAGTTCTCCAAATGCCCTGAAAATTAAATATGATTTTTTCTAGAATATCTGAGAATATCTGGCACTGAGAACACAACAGGGGGAGCAAGCACCTGGCCACGAGGGTCCAGGGCGTGCCCCCTGCCTCATGGGCCCATGGTGGCTCCCCTCCACTTATTCCAGCTACCACACACACCTTCTTCCTCCCAAAAAAATCACCATCCAGCTCAAGCACGAGTTCTAGCTCATCTTGCTACCATTTTCGATCTCCTAGCTCAAAGCTCCATTCACAAAACCGCTTTGGGGGATTGTTCTTTGATATGTGACTCCTTCAATGGTCCAATTAGTTTTTGTTCTAGTGCTTTATTCATTGCAAATTTTTGCTGCTTAGGTGACCTTGTTCTTGAGCTTGCATGTCAAATTTATATGGTCAAAAATAGTTTTAGTGCATGATATATCCTCTAGGAACTTGTAGGAGTAGTTGCTATCAATTTTGTTGAGTTTGGTTCACTTTTATTTTGAGTTACTAAAAATTTCAGAAATTTTTCAGAGAAAGAAATATGTTTAGGAAAATGTACCAAGGTGGTTCTTCAAGGAAGCAAGGACCCAGACCCGCAATATGCGATGCGGACGAGGAACCACCAAGAGAAGCTCAAGTGCGGCCTTGTGAATGGCCGTCAGAGGATTTCATGGTCCAAGCAGGAATCAGGCAATTGCCGCTGCATCTCAGTACGACCCTAGCTACAACTTTGGATATCCGCCAGGCCAGCCGTGGCCATAGACCAACTTAGGCCAAAAGCCTAAGCTTGGGGGAGTACGTATCTCTCACCGACATTACATTCATGCTCACACACTCATGCTAGTTGTCGGTGCTCATACTTTTTCATTGTAATATCCATGCTAGTTTATTTCCCTTTTTATGCTTTCTTCTAATGTGTTTGATAAACTTTAGAAAAAACCAAAAAAAGTAGTTGTAGCTTTTAGTTAGTTTACTTTCCATGCCTGTAGTAGTAATAATTAAAAGAAAACCCAAAAAGATTTCTTGTTCTTCTTTTGCTTGTTGGGAGCTTTCCCGTGTAAATAGTTTTGTTTCTTTTCTTTGGGGGTCGAGAGGAGAAGACCATAATGAAAATGTTGAGTGGCTCTTATATGCATTATTGTTGATCTAACAAAGAGCCCATATTACATTGTCTTCTCTCTTGAATTGAATGCTCGCAGATTCCAGCTTAGTCCAATGCAAGTGCACTATTATTATTATCCACACCATTTGGTCATGCAAGTGAAAGACAATAATTATGATTATATGATGAACTTATTGAGATGAGAAAAGCTGGTATGAACTCAACCTCTCTTGTTTTTGTAAATATGATTAGTTCATCGTTCCTGATTCAGCCTATTATGAATAAACATGTCTGCAATGATAATTAGAGATTATAGTTGCTTATGCCATGCTTAATTAGCTAGGAGCTTATAATGGTTTACCTTGCGTGCCAACATGCTATTAAAATGGTTGTGATGTGGTATGATAGGGTGGTATCCTCTTTTGAACGATTCGAGTGGCTTGACTTGGCACATGTTCACACATGTAGTTGAAACAAAATCAACATAGCCTCTATGATATTTATGTTCATCGTGCATTATATCCTACTCATGCTTGCATTCTGTGTTGATTAATTTTAATGCATGTTCATGACTGTTGTCGCTCTCTAGCTGGTCGCTTCCCAGTCTTTTTCTAGCCTTCACTTGTACTAAGCGGGAATACTGCTTGTGCATCCAATTCCATAAACCCCAAAGTTATTCCATATGAGTCCACCATACCTACCTATATACGGTATCTACCTGCCGTTCCAAGTAAATTTGTATGTGCCAAACACTAAACCTTTAAATAAACATTCTGTTTTGTATGCTCGAATAGCTCATGTATCAACTAGGGATGTCTGTATCTTCCATGCTAGGCGGGTTATTCTCAAGAGGAGTGGACTCCACTCCTCACTCACGAGAAAATGGTTGGTCAGCGGGATGCCCAGTACCATGCTTTATGCAAATCAAATCAAAATAACTACAAACAAAACTCCCCCGGGACTCTTGTTAGTTGGAGGCACTCGGTGTTTCGAGCAAGCCATGGATTGATGCTTGTTGGTGGAGGGGGGGTATAAACTTTACCATTCTGTTTGGAAACTGCCTATAATGTGTGTAGCATGGAAGATATCGAGATCTCTCGGTTGTTATGTTGACAATGAAAGTATAACGCTCAAAATATTATTCATATCTCTTTCAAAACCGAGCTATGGCACCTCTACAAATCCCTGCTTCCCTCTGCGAAGGGCCTATCTATTTACTTTTATGTTGAGTCATCATCCTCTTATTAAAAAGCACCAGTTGAAGAGCACCGCTATCATTTGCATCCATTACTGTTAGTTTACATTGAGTATGACTTGACTGGATCTCTTTTACCATGAATTATAATGTCTAGTCAGTCCTTGATCTTTAAAGGTGCTATGCATTTATGTTTTGTGGTCTCATAAAGGGCTAGCAAGATACCATCTTGTTATATCATATTATGATTATTTTGAGAAAGTGTTGTCATCCGAGATTTATTATTATTGCTCGCTAGTTGATTATGCCATTGATATGAGTAAACATGAGACCTAAGTGTTATTGTGAATATGGCTAGTTCATAATATTTGCTGAAAACTTGAATGCTGGCTTTACGTATTTACAACAACAAGAGCAAACAGAGTTTGTAAAAGTTTTTCTTTATCACTTTCAGTTTATCAACTGAATTGCTTGAGGACAAGCAAAGGTTTAAGCTTGGGGGAGTTGATACGTCTCCGTCGTATCTACTTTTCCAAACACTTTTGCCCTTGTTTTGGACTCTAACTTGCATGATTTGAATGGAACTAACCCGGACTGACGTTGTTTTCAGCAGAATTGCCATGGTGTTATTTTTGTGCAGAAATAAAAGTTCTCGGAATGACCTGAAAATCAACAGAGAATTATTTTGGAATATATAAAAAATACTAGAAGAAAGATCCACGTCAGGGGGGCCCACACCCTGTCCAGGAGGGTGGGGGCACGCCCCTGCCTCGTGGGCCCCCTGACGCTCCACCGACCTCAACCTTGACTCCATATATTCACTTTCGGGGAGGAAAAAATCACAGAGAAGGATTCATCGTGTTTTACGATATGAAGCCGCCGCCAAGCCCTAAACTCTCTCGGGAGGGCTGATCTGGAGTCCGTTCGGGGCTCCGGAGAGGGGAATCCGTCGCCATCGTCATCATCAACCTTCCTACATCACCAATTTCATGATGCTCACCGCCGTGCGTGAGTAATTCCATCGTTGGCTTGCTGGACGGTGATGGGTTGGATGAGATTTATCATGTAATCAAGTTAGTTTTGTTAGGGTTTGATCCCTAGTATCCACTATGTTCTGAGATTGATGTTGCTATGACTTTACTATGCTTAATGCTTGTCACTAGGGCCCGAGTGTCATGATTTCAGATCTGAACCTATTATGTTTTCATCAATATATGAGAGTTCTTGATCCTAGCTTGCAAGTCTATAGTCACCTATTATGTGTTATGATTCGTTAACCCCGAAGTGACAATAATCGGGATACTTACCGGTGATGACCGTAGTTTGAGGAGTTCATGTATTCACTATGTGTTAATGCTTTGGTCCGGTACTCTATTAAAAGGGGGCATTAATATCTCTTAGTTTCCATTAGGACCCCGCTGCCACAGGAGGGTAGGACAAAAGATGTCATGCAAGTTCTTTTCCATAAGCACGTATGACTATAGTCGGAATACATGCCTACATTATATTGATGAACTGGGGCTAGTTCTGTGTCACCCTATGTTATGACTGTTACATGATCGATCGCATCCGGCATAATTCTCCATCACCGATCCAATGCCTACGAGCTTTTCCTATATTGTTCTTCGCTTATTTAATTTTCCACTGCTACTGTTACAATCACTACAAAACCCAAAAATGTTACTTTTGCTACCATTACTTTTGCTATCGTTACCACTACTATCATATTACTTTGCTATAGATATTAAGTTTCCAGGTGTGGTTGAATTGACAACTCAGCTGCTAATAATTGAGAATATTCTTTGGCTCCCCTTGCGTCGAGTCAATAAATTTGGGTTGAATACTCTACCCTCAAAAATTGTTGCGATCCCCTATACTTGTGGGTTATCAGTGATCCGTCATTCTTTTCTTCAGTGGCTGCTATGGTGGTGCCGGAGGCAGGTGACGGGCTCAGAGATGCTCTACTATCTTTTCAGTTTTGTCATATCGGTCCTTAGGTCACTTGTACTTTGTTCTTTATGATATGAATGAGACATGTATTATCATGCAAAAAAAAAGTCACTAGCTTGATGGGCCCAACGTGAGCAACCACGTTCCCGCAAAAAAAGTGAGCAACCACGTTGGCCTCTCTATTAGTAACATAATAAAGTAACTGAAAGCTAGTGAACTCGTGCGAAATTATAGAGTTGCATAAGTTAACAATAGCTCGAGTATCGCTCTTGAGCATAATATGATCAAATCCTAGGTCAGCACTCAATAGCCAGCTAGGGACCATCTCTGTTGCATAAGTTTTCATTTTACGTATGTTCAGAAAAAATTCATTTTACGTGCGTTGGGTATGAACTCATGCCATCTCTATGTGCTCTCACTGGCATTCCAGCATGGTTGCGAACTGCCAGCCCCGTACCCCCATGTCTTGCTTGCTCTGAAACATTGTGCATCAACATTTTTTTAAGGGTTTGTGCATCAACATTTAGTTTGAGCACATTCTGGTCAGGTGGCTGCCATCTTTATGTTGTTTTGGGCATTTTTGCTTTCTTCTCACTTCCCATGTTTGCAATACCAATTACCCATTTAACAGACTATATTGCACTCATACATTTCTTTCACCGTGTCTTCTAGCATTTCTTCACTCCACACAACCCAACAACCACATAGAATAACACCCAACTTGTACCCTTTTGCACAGACTTATGGTCGATCAAATCAAACTCCACAAATCGTTCCAGCGAGCTCCCTCCACCACCATCAAGGTGGGCAATGGTGCCGCCCCCCTTATCTATGAAGCATACGCAAAGAAAAGCATCGAGGTGAGGGAGGCACTTCAGGCTAGTTTGGTTCGCTCCCTGGGCTCCTTGCCTAGAAAATTTCCATGCCTGGTGTCGGCCTGGTGAGGTGAACTTTTTGTGCCTGTCCAGGCTAGCCTGGCATCCGGGTGTTTGGTTTGTCCCTGGCATGCTGCTGCCCTGCTGTTGCGTCATATAGCAATTAAAAAACCTTAAGTGGGAGCCAGGCATGCTGCGGCGTGGTCCAGGCGAAAGAATTGGACGCTTGGGACCAGGCTAATCCCACTGCCTGGGTCATGCATGTTTTCCTCTCTTTTTTTATTCCACTTGACTAGGCTAATCACAACTCTCCACCAGCCAGGCCAGGCATGCACTCTTTCTCTCAGGACACAAACAAAACAAGTACCAGGCATATTTCAGGCAGCGTCCAGGCTAGGCGTGAGATGGCGTGGATGCGAGCCAAACATCCTCTTCATGCGGGTGCTTGGGTCTCCAAGATCAAGATCACCGTCAACTTCTCCATGGTTCACCTCTAGCAATTCATTGCCCTTTCGTCTCTCATCCGGGATTTCCATCTCAATGAGCGTGGCGAAGATGACATTTGGAAACTCACATAGCGTGGTCTATACTCGGCAGCAACCGCTTACTCGGCACAATTTATGGGCACCTTGTACTCTCCTATGGATCACATGGTTTGGAAGGTGTGGGCTCCGCCCAAAGTCAAATTCTTTGCTTGGTTGGCCATCCAAGATAGAATTTGGACGGTCGACCACTTGACCAAGTGTGGGTAGCCAAATTGCGGCCTTTGCCCTCTTTGTAAGAGAGAACAAGAGTCTGGAATACACCTCTTCTTCAATTGTCGTCTCACCCTTCGTCTTTCGAACCTCGCTAATGAGTGGCCGCACTTGGAAAACATTGACACCTCCTCTTGGCACCTAGAGAGCTCCATCAAAGATTGGTGCGTCAACCTTTCTGGCAACAATACCCCAAACGTAAAGCAATGGCATCGCTCACAATGCTCATTAGTTGGACCATTTGGAACAAGATAAATTCACACATGCTCCGTCAAAAGAGCAAGCCACTGACCATCTTGCTCAAGGCCATCAAAGACGAGACCAAGTTTTGGGTCTCGGCGGGTGCAAAAAAAATTGGGAGCCATTGTACCCAGGAAGTATTTTCATGCTTATTGTCGGCGGGCCTCGTGGCCTTGTAATACAAACTCTATTCTCTTCTTAATTAATAGATGAGGCAAATATTTTGCCTCTGTTTCAAGAAAAAACTGCCCAACTGTTTGTGTGCAAATCTAGGACTTTGACTGGTGTAAGCTCCCTTTAGCTCTTCCCAAAACAACCGATCGAAAGTGCATTTCGAAAAAGCGTGTACAATGGTCTCATCTTCTCCGCATGCTTCATGAAAGGGAATCCTCTCAATATGTCAAAGAACGGCCTGAGACGGTACAAACTTGTAAATCACCCTCCACCAGAAGTTTCTCACTTTGGGGACCTGTAAATGCCATAACTCCTTCCACACCTTGCCCATGCCAGTGCCTAAGTTGCTTGGTTGATCATCGTGTAATTGATTAGCAACCAGGAGCTTATAGGCAGACCGAACTGTAAAGTTATATAATTTCTCGGCATTCCATGCACATGAATCTTCCATTGCAATATTAGTTGGTATCTTGCAGATGGCATCAACATCCGGTGTGACTAAGTTCTCAATGACACTATCTCTGTCCCACCCCAACTCTTCGGATCAATTAATTCTTCAACTAAAACAACATTAGCATTCGGGATCTTCACTAGGGGAGATATTGATTCACACTTATGCATGCCCTCGTGAGGCATGGCTCCGTGGTCCTTAGTAGGCATGACAAGATTTGAACCAGTGGCATTTTACCAAAATGAAACACTCTACTAAGTTTCGCCGCATGCCTTCTCTAAATTGGTGTTCAATACCAATGTGCACAATTCATCTCTTCTTTTCCTCGTAAATTATCTTTCTATTCTTTCCATGTAGAATCCTCCTGTTTTTTTTAACATTCACCAATGAGGGGAAAGGCTCCTCACACGGATATATTTCACAGATTACACGGAATCACACCAAAGACAGACGCAAGGGAGATTTAAGCCTATGTGACCATAGAGTTAGGTCAAAGCAAATATTATGGATAGTCGATGAAACGTCAGCATCAACATCTTGAAAAACTTTCTGATTTCTTGCGCCCCATATTTTCATTAAAATCCTCCTATCATTTCTTATTTTTGTCTCATATAATCAAAAGAATTGTACACATATTTTCTTGACAAAAAAGCACATCGAGAATATTTTACTATACCCGAGAACAAATAAGGCCTTGTACGACGCAAAGTGCTTATGGAATGCTTAGTACAATAAACAAAGTTTTGCTTAAGCACTGGTGCTTATCTCTATAGGAGGATAGATGTCTAATTGCGCATATACCCTCTACAAATAAGTACTCCCTCCGTCCCATAATATAATAACGTTTTTTACACTGATGTAGTGTCAACGCTTTTATATTATGGGACGGAGGGAGTACATATGCTTAAAAAATGGTTTCTTTCACTAAGCACTCACATTGTACAAGGTTATGTACTCCAATGATAGTTGAAGGTTATATACTCCCATGATAGTTGATGAATGGTTGAACGTTTTTTTCCAAAAAAAAAAAAGACTAGGCAAGGACATATGTCCGTACATTACAAAGAGATCCCCCGCATAAAAAAAATATAGAAAATATTGTGCACCCTAGATTTTTTTTTTGAGCGGTCGAAGCACTTTATTATTCATTCAAAAAATGTTGGAAGAAATTACAATAAGGTCTGGTCTATTGCCTCGCAAAACCTAAAGTAGCAGAAGCTCTTGCCAGGTTTGTGTGCTTCAACATTTGACTCTCCTTTCTCATGAATGATTTGAACTGATTCAAAACCTTCACGTTTCGCCTTGATTCAAAACATTTGTGCAGCCCACGTTAAGACGAAGCTGACGCATCGCGGAATGGGCCCCTGCCCAGCCCAGCCCAGCCCAGCCCAGCCCTCGTAGTCTAACCCGACTTGCTGGTCCGACGCAGTCAGCCGGCTGCCTCCCTGGTTCGAGTCCGACGCGCACGCCTCCGCCCCGCAAACACAGCTCGTGCCCGTCCGTCCCGGCGGCTCTCTCAAACCCACACTCCCCACCTTCTTGCGGCACAAGCCGGAGCCGACGATCCCCTCGCCCGCGCCGCCGTCGACGCGGCCTCTTCCGCTCGCCGGGATCGGTAAGCGCCCCCGTCCCCCCGCCCCATCGCGCTCACCGCTACAGTCTGTCGTAGAATCGCTCGCTGCGCGGTTGAAATTCGGCCGAAACCTTGTTCGTCCCCCTCCTATGTTAGGTCCGCTCCTGGAGCCACCAGCGGCAACTAGCCGTATCTGTAGCGTTGCAGTGTAGACCGCATCCTGGTACCAGGGGAATTCCAGGTTTTCACATAGGCAGGCAGCGCTTTTTCTTAAAGCTGTAGGCAGGTAGCTTCATTAGCAAATGTGCAACAGACCTCGGATTGGTTTGCAATACAAGGTTCACTAATCACTAGGCATCTTACAACTCCGCCAAAATGCCTCGCGTAGTACATCTGTCTGAAATCTGAACGATTCCTGCATATGCTTGTTCCCCGATGCAGTGATGCTTGTCCTGCTTATTCTTAACATGATTGTCGTGATCTCTTTTTTTCAGGAGAGAACTGTATAAACGGTTCGGTGATTGAAGCGACTTAAGTCTTAACCATGAGTAGCATAGGAACCGGGTATGATCTGTCCGTCACCACTTTCTCCCCGGACGGCCGTGTCTTCCAGGTCGAGTATGCTGGCAAGGCCGTCGACAACAGCGGGTGTGACCTAGCTCCCTCCCCTGTTTTCCTGACCTTCTCTGTCTGTGCAACTTCATGATGAAACTTTGGATGATTCTGTGTAGGACGATTGTTGGGATCAAGTGCAAAGATGGAGTTGTCCTCGTAAGTGGTTATTTGCTGTATTTCCTTTTACCCGGATGGGGTGGTACTCTGTGCTTCTTTTGTGTGATAACCTTTTAATATATTGGTCTATAGGGTGTGGAGAAGCTGATAACATCGAAGATGATACTTGCCGGGTCGAATCGGAGACTTCACTCTGTTCACCGGAACTCTGGCTTGGTAATCTCTCTTCCTTTTTTGTTACGTACAGGCTGGTCTCTCTCTGCGAATGCACCAATTATTTAGGATATATATTCTGCAGTGTTCCCTTTCATGTCTCTTTATAATTGCCTTTCTTCTTACTGTAACGGATTGCATTTGGTAATGAAGTTAATTCCTGTTCTCTTTTTCAGGCTGTGGCTGGGTTAGCAGCAGACGGTAGGCAGGTGGTCTCCAGAGCAAAGTCAGAAGCTGCCAATTATGAAAAGTGAGAATTAGTGAGACTTTTGATTTTCATACCAAATGTTTGTAGAACTGTAACCTAAAGCTGTAATCCACCAGGGTATACGGAGAACCCATGCCTGTGAAGGAATTAGCTGATCGTGTAGCTAGCTACGTTCATCTGTGTACACTCTACTGGTGGCTCAGGTAAGGCAGTTAAGATGTTCTTCTTGTTCAAGAAGGTGGTTGCCTCCAACATGTTACGTGATAGTTTGATACACTTTATACTCCTGTCTCAGGCCTTTTGGCTGTGGAGTTATTCTTGGAGGTTATGATAGGGATGGGCCACAGCTCTACATGATCGAACCTTCAGGGCTCTCATATGTGAGTTCTCAATCTAAGACATGGTAGTTCTTCTATTTTGCCATTATTTATTAGGACCGAGCAAGGTATAAGTTGGCTAGATAACACATATTTATATTTCCTGTCAGTGACCGGGCAAGTTTAATTTCATAGTAAACAGACAACTTTATGTACATGGATTAAGATGTGCAGTGCTGCTTTTAGTAGCAGTAGACGCATTTGGAATTTATGACTTAATGGTTGAATTTTGACAGAAATATTTTGGTGCTGCTCTGGGTAAAGGAAGACAGGCTGCAAAAACGTAAGCCAATCAAGTTTTCACTAATTTTTTTCTGTTGTATGATTCCTGTAGTGGCCATTTTCTGTTTTGTTGCAAACCACTAGCACGGCTAAAGCATGGCACATTCATGAATCGTTTTTATAAATACCATTTTAATTTTTCAAAGTAGATCTTTAGGAATAAGGAAGTAAACATGCTGTTGATATTCTTAAAGCTGCTCATCAAATGATCATCCACATTTAGCGTTTATGCAGGTAGTAGTTTAGCCGTTCCATATTCAACGGGCGAAATACTTATTGCTTATGTTAGGTTTGCCACTAGCAGAACACAGCTTAGGTGGTGTTTTATTGCTTACCACAGTTTGCTACATACGAGTTAGGCAGGTTTGGGTTAAGCTCGTATTTGTTTCTTTGACAAATTTTGATGCGCCACATTTTCTTAAAACTGCATCAGTGCACCCTACACGTCAGATACATCTATTGTGAAATCTTGGCACACCTGTGATGAAAAGTTTGCTGAGCAATAAATTGTGACTTGTCACACTTCTCGCACAAAATTTAGAAGAAAAAAAAAGCACTGCAACTAACCAAACAGACCCTCAGTTTAGCATTTTGATAAATAACCACTTCTTTACAGCCATAACAGAAATATTGTACCAGAACTGGTATGTGTAATTCTTTGAATTGACTAGCTTCCGCAATTAAGGACCACAATACCAAACTGACCATTGATGTTAACGTACTAGATCATAGATGCGCGTCATTTACATAGTCTGAATACATTGACCATTTATCTCTTTGTCCTTGTATTGGTCTTTTCGTGGATTTAGTTTTCAGTGGAAGAGTTGTTAATTAACTAAAACTTGATCTGTATCTACTTTCCCCTTGCAGCTTTGTAGCCATTGATGTGTATGATTTCAGATACATTATGACATTGAGAGCTTTATATTACAAAGAACTTGTGCGATTCAATATGTTGTAGAATGTCCCTTTTAATGGTTCGCAGCGGCTGTCAAATGCATCTGCACAAAATACTTATGATGATGTTTACTATGTATTTTTATTGGCCACAAACAGTGGTTCTCCATTCTAATTCATCTATCTTAATGTTGTCATACAGGGAGATAGAGAAATTGAAGCTTTCTGAGCTAACCTGCAGGGAAGGCATTGTTGAGGTTGCCAAGATGTATGTCCTAAATCTTTTGCCATCCTACTGCAAGTTTTATCTTTAGGATATATCACCTATATTTCTGTCATGAATGGCCTGAAAGCTTGTTAGTCATATACATTTACTTGCTCAAGCATGAAGATGGCCAGTAGTTACTAGTCACAACAAATATGGATTTTCTCTCAGAAGGAACGACATTGTTGATCCTCCAAATCATGGTTTTACTCCCACAAGCAGAATTTGTGGTTGCAATACTCTATTACAAATTGCCATACCCGAAATAATTGCCAGGCTGATTTTTTTCCCCTCTACATGCAGAATTTATGGTGTACACGATGAAGCGAAAGACAAATCTTTTGAGCTGGAACTGAGCTGGGTGTGCGATGAATCTAACCGTCAGCATGAGAAGGTGATAAACGGCCACTCATAAAAAATACCCCCTCCCTTGGAACTCCACAGCTACCGTACATAGGCCACAGAGTTGCCCTTTGTTGAATTCCTTGCTAACTTTTCATACCTCGTGTAGGTTCCAAATGATCTTCTGGAGCAGGCCAAGGCAGCAGCGCAGGCAGCGTTGGAAGAGATGGACGCCGACTAAGAAGAGACCATGAGCTCTGCTCCCCATTTACTTTCACGTGCTCGGCGTAACAGATACCGGACTGGAGCGGTTCGTTTTCAGTGCAAAAAACTACCTTCAGGCGTTGTTGCTTACGGTTCCATGATTCCATCCCAGTTGAGGTAGCAAGCAGGTTCTCGTGTTTTGGGGGGTTGTAGCGAATCGTGTTCTGCTTGCTGTTGGTCACACACTGAATCTTAATCCATTGAAATCCGAACATGTTTGTCACAGATCTTAATCCATTGAAGATTTCAGTTTTACTCCTCTAACCGGCACCTAGCTGATCTCCTAAACCAGTTAGAGGAGTAAATTTTTTTACTCCGCCTGTTTTACTCCTCTAACTGGCACCTAGCTGATCTCCTAAACCAGTTAGAGGAGCAAAAAAATTTACTCCGCCTGGAGGCGGCCGAGTATCCCCTCGCCCTCCCTTTGATGCTGAATTCGCCGCCGCGGCTGCGTCCCAGCCCCCCGTCCCTGTGGAAGGTGGCGAAGCTCCTGCACATCTCTCATTGTTCGTCTCAAAGAACAGGCGGCGATGAGGGTGGCGTGGAGGTTTAAATGAAGTCGGAGCAGCGGAGCCGCAGCAGCGGTGACACTGGCATGGGCAGCGCCAAGCCGTCCATGGAGGGGCGCGGATCATACAATGCGCTTCCATGGGTGTCGTAGGTAAATCTGAAAATGGTTTCATACTTGAACTATACTCGTACATGTATCTCTCAAAACCATACTTGAACTATACCCGTTTAATGCCATTTTCAGCCCAACCAAAACTAAACATTTTTTTCACCTAAACTAATTTAAACTCAATACATAACCGTGAGTTTAAACCCAATACATAACTATGTGTTTGCTTCAATGTATATATGATTGCACAAATCGACATGTTAAGAAGCAAATGACATAGAAAAGGCATAAGTGTATCTACAACAGTTTGGAAACAAAGTTATCGTTGAGATACACTCAACACACAGCAAGAGTCAAAAAGACAATGCCCACAACTGAAAAGCTTACTGGCAAGTGTATTAAAACCAATTGCTTAGCAAAAGCACAAGCAAATACATTCGATTTGCATGTGGTGTTTCCTCATAATACAGAATTACATAGTGTATCGCAGCATGTACGCGAATCAAAGATACTCGTTATCGATGCGTCCTTACTTATTGCACATAACCAATGCCCAGAAACCAGTTTGGACCCATAGTTTATAGCCGTTAATAACCAAATTGTTTAAGCCCATAACCAACTATATCCAAATTGGTTTCTTCACATGCCCAAACCAAAACCAAACTAAAAAAGATTCGGCCCAATAAAACCTGAATCAATCAAACCCAAAGTAAGAACCAAACCGTTTCACCCAGTTTTTTAATAACCATTCTCAGGTTTAGTCATAGGAGCTCAGGGACCGCGAGTGTCCTCGCTGCGAGACAGACTCTTGCCCAGGCCTTCGACTGCAATCTTTTTGGCCTGCTTGATAACCCATCAGTTCCGGTTAGTGTGATTGGCAGGTTTGTCCGAAGTGCCATGAACCTGGCAAGTCTTGTTGAGGATTTTATCAAGTGTGGTAAGACCATCCCTGTTCGCTTTAAAGGGCTTCTTTTTCTGGTCAGTCCTTGGATTGCTAAATCTAGCGTTGACAGCTGCGTCATCAACATCACTGCCGCTGGTTTTGTGTCGACGCTTGTTGTTCTTGTTGCGCCTAGGCCTTCTGTTTCTGTTGCGTACTTCCGAGGTGCCGACCTCATTGCTCTGAGTGCTACGAGCCAGCCAGCTATCGTCGCCCGTGTGGTATCGGGTCATCAAAGAGGTAAGGGTTGCCATGGTTCTCGTCTTATCTTGTTCAAACTGTCGTGCAAGCCACTCGTCTCGGATGCTATGCCTGAAAGCAGCGATCACTTCTGCGTCAGGACAATCTACTATTTGATTCTTTTTAGTTAAGAACCAATTACAGAATTTCCTAGCGGACTCGCGAGGCTACTGAATGATGTGGCTTAGGTCATCGGCATCTGGGGGGCGAACATAGGTACCTCGGAAGTTCGTCCTAAAGGCGTCCTCGAGCTGCTACGAGCTCCCGATAGAGTTTTCGGGCAAGCTATTGAGACAATACCTCGCCAGTCCTTTAAGTTTCAGCGGTAGGTACTTGATGGCACGCACATCATCTCCTTGAGCCATATGGATGTGGAGAAGTCTTCAACCCACACAGCCGGGTCAGTAGTTCCATCGCACTGTTCGATATTAACGGGTTTAAACCCTTAAGGGAACTGGTGCTCCATGACCTCGTCCGTGAAACATATTGGGTGAGCAGGCCCTCGAAAACGAGCCGCTTCGTGCTAGATATCCATTGGCATCCGAGCATGTGTCTGCTCCCGAGCCTTCCCATGCATGTCCAACCAGGCCTCATAGCCGACCTGCCCAGCAGGGCGCATGTCCTCTTGATCCATATGTGGATCTAAAGCTGGGGCAGGGTTTGCCGTTAATCTCCTTCGCAAATCGTACGACTCAGGGTATTGGACTGGGTCCTGGCCTTCATGGCGAGGTATTGTGAGGGGATTTCTATTTTCCCCTGTTGGCATGTCCCGTCCCCGAGGAGGACGGCCTGGTTGATCAACTCGTTCGTGCTTGAATGGCACGTTTTCGGCGACTTCGTCATCGAATGCTGGAAGTAAACACCGTCATGGGTAGGATTTAACTTGTTCCTCACTCCGTGAATCAAAGTTTTGTTCGACTTCGAGGACCTCTCTACCCACTTATCATTGAGCGTGTTTTGATCAACTTGAAGTTGTTGATGTTTCTTTTTCAAGCTTCGAGCGGCTGCAATGAGTCGCCGTCGAAACCTTTCTTGCTCGAATGGGTCCTCAGGGACAATGAAATCTGGCGGGGTCTGAGACTGACCTCCTCCTCGGATTCGGGGAGATAGTTACTTTCCTCCTCATCCTCGGGATCTTCGGGGTTCTCATCATCGGACATCCTTGTATGCCCGTTAAGTTGGTCAGGTGTGGCATTATCACCGTCACCCTGATCCTCAACGTCATTCGGGGGGGGGGGGCATTATCCGTGGCATCTGTATTTTTTTTGGCTCTGCTTGCCCCTACCAACGCCCCTGGATCACCTACGTCGGCGCTTGGGAGAGTCTTTTTGCTTTTTCCCATCCTTCTTGGGGGTGTCTACCATATAAACATCATAGGTAGAGGTTGCGGGCCAGTTGCCGGTATGGGATATGGCCATTGGTGAGTTTGCTCCTGATGTGCCAACGACATCCTCATCCATGTCGGTTGCCTCATCGGAGGCGTAGTTCAGTGCGTCGGTTAAATCTTCGACCGTAGCGACTGGGTGGGTGGTGGGTGAGACGTAAATTTCCCTATCATCGGCTTTACATCCGATTTGGTCGTAGACTGAGGACGAAATTATGAGATTCCGAATTCGGTCTAGCATCTCGTTTAAGTGCGAGAGATCTGCTGGGTTCATCACTTGACTGTAGGTCGGGCTAACTTGCAGTACGCTCAGTGGACCGCTTGACGCAACCTCGGAGCTTTGGCCAGCCATGGTTAATTCCTGGTATGCTGGCGAAGAGATCGGATCCGAGCTTAACACCGGTTCCAAGGGCGGACTTGGCTCGAGGTCGAGACCCGATGAGATAGTAGTCGGATCGACACTTCAGGTTGGGCCCGATGTGACGATGATCGGATCCGCACTTGGAGTTGAGTCTGGTGCGAGATCTGGCCCGAGGCTTGGGTTAGAGGTCGGCTCTGGGTTAAGGCCACGGTGCCTGAAGGGTTCTCGAGCCGAGCGTGATCGCCACGGGAGTCGGCGGTATATTCCAAACTCCCAAACGTAATGACTTGGTTCGGGACGAAGCTCTCGACATGGTCCAGATGGCCGGTCGAGTTGGCATGGAGAACGACGCTGCCGAATGTAAAAAGCAGGACTGGGGACGAAGATGTCACCACAACCAATATTGTTGTTGATCTGAAGACGAGACATTGATCCTTTCTGACCACACAGCGGGACCTGCATGGGCCACCAATGTCGGTACTAAAACCGGATGATCTCGGATAGGGGGTCTCGAACTGTGGATCTAGGAACAATGGGTAACAGGAGATAAGGGAGACGATGTTTACCCAGGTTCCCTCTCGAAGAGGTAAAACCCTACGTCCTACTCTGATTATATTGATGTGCTTGAGTATCGAGTACAATATGGTCTACTTCAAGATCGTATATTGTGTTCTAAACCCTAAGGCTTGTAATCGTGTCTCTACAAACTAAACCCCTCAGCTTATATAGGCACCGACGGTATCCAGGTTACAAATGGTCGGTTGCCGACTAGGAATAAACACGATGACTATTAGAGTTGTTCTTGAAGTATACGCCAAGTCTTTGGCGGCTTTCGTCTTGATCACACCATGATTCAAAGCTTCTGGAGTCCTTCCTTATGGAGGTTGGCGGGCTGTAAGCTCGGCCCATGGACTATGGGTCGCCTAGGTTGGTACCCCCTAATGTAGGACACCGTCAGTAGCAACTTCTAATTTTTCAACTAGAGTGTATCAAATATGGTAGTTTATATATTTGACGAAGTCTACGGTTTGTGCTCTTATTTGTGCAAAATAAATCCAAACATATGGGAGCATGGCGATAAAAATGGACGTTGATACGACATTTGAATTATATAGAACATTTTTTTTGCGGGGTAAGTTTCTCCTTATTGAGCACATAATTTATTGCTCATTGCTTAACACACAAATTGGAGCTTAAGTTTTTGCTTGATGCCATTTAAGTAGCCTACTACATTGAGGGGCAGGTTGGAAGAAAGAAATATTTGCTTATGTTCATCAAGCAATCTCTGTGTTTTTTTCGTTATTTCCTTATATGTTCATCAAGCAATCCCTGTGTTTTTTTCGTTATTTCCTTATATGTTCATCAAGCAATCCCTGTGTTTTTTCGTTGTCGATAGATTCCGCTTGCATTGTGTACAGAAAGGTCGATTGGTACTGTATACATCAAGCTCCCCCGTGAGTCTAGCATGTTTTGGTTTACTATGTTTGCTCGGGTGAGCGCGCTGCCTCGTCGGCTTGCCATCTCCCCTTTTCCTCGGTAGTAAGTGCCATCTCATCTCGCCGTGCAACAAAACAAGCCCGAGAAAACGCCGAGACCCACCCACCCCCACCCCCGCCACCACCCACTTCCCTTCCTCGGACTCCGCGCTACTCCGGTCTCTTTCTCGCGGCGCCAGGTGGTGGCGCCGGGCCCATGCCGCCACGCGCACGCGGGCACCACGGCCGTCCGATCCGCGGCCGACGCGCGGGATGCGGCCACCCCCGCGACCTCCGACCAGAGAGGAGCCCCGGCCCCGATTAATAAACCAGTCGCCGCGCACCCGTCCCACACCCACACAGTGGGCGGCGCCCTCTCCTTCTCTTCGTTTCGACCAAACCGCCGTCAGAGAGATCGCTCGCTCGCTGTCGGCGGCGGCGGCGGCCACTCTCCGCTCCTCTCCCTTCGTCCCGAGAGGCTCAGGTAGCGTCTCCATCCTCGGCTCCTCTCCCTCCCGAGTCCCGACGCATGCATGCCCGCACGGCCCCGCCGAGCCGCGCCCATTTCTCGATTGAGGGTGGACTCCGCGCGGCCTCGCGGCGAACCGGAACACGTTTTCTTATCTTCTCCCCGTCCGTCCCGAGAGGACGCGTGATCGGGGCTTCCCCGTCGGGCCGGATACTGCTTTCTCCCCTCTCCATTCCGATGGCCTAAGGACGGGCATTCATATTGACCGCCAGGGCATGTAAAGACCATGTCAAATTCTAGGGCTCTGATAACCACGGAACTTAGGATTCATATACAGAGGGGGAGTGAGTGGGCGAATAGATAGGAACTTCTGAAAAAAAAAATGAATGTTGGCCATGAGTGTTGAGTGTTGACACAAGTTCATGGATTGGAACTCCGGGCTCTGTTCCTACTTATTATAGGTAGAAAGTGAAAGTTTTTGCGCTACTTATTTGTACCAAGATAAAAAAAAACCTTTGCTATAGATGGACTCATCTCATTTGCTGTACATAGGTGGACTGATTTCAATGAAAATTTGGTTCTTGAAATGTACTTTCCCAATGCTACCTGTACACCCATTTTCGTTGTGCAACAAATAAATAATACAACCAACTATTTACATCAGCTAGGAAAAAGGAAAAACTGTTTTCAACAGTCTGCCAAGTGCCAATCCATAATGACAGAGGGGTAACTAGCTGTTTCTTCACCTTATACTTAAGAAAGGTAGCATCTGCAACAAAGCCAGACCTCCAAGCTCTAAAAGCCGGCCTGGAACCTTTCGAAATGTGGCCATTGCGCTGCTTCCAAATGTGCGAGGGAGCCAAATTACATTCTCCTTGAAGCAAGGACCAGCTAAATGTCAACAAGCCCACAGGATTGAAATGGCTAAGCTCCCTAGGGCTCAAGCAACAGGGAGGCAGGTCCATACCATTGTGCTGAAACTGCACTGGAAGAATAGGTGCTGCCAATCCTCTTTAGCTCTGGAAGGGCATATCATAAATGATCATCACCAGACACATGCTAATGCCTACGTTTTAGCATATCCCTGGTGTAAATTCTATCATTGAGGATCAGCCAGACAAATGCTTTATGTTTTAATTTGCCAAATTCGGCTCTAAATCTGTTTTATTTTTTTTCTTTGATATTTTCACCAGGAGGGAGTGAATCCCCACCTGAATATATTTCAAAGAAGCTCGTGTGCAGAGTGCTAGCGAGAGGATAGATAGTCCCGCCACAAACCGGCAAGGGCTTTTTCATCAGCTGCTTTTAGCCTTTTTTACCACTGAGTGAGGTCATCGACTATGTTCCTTGATACATCCACGGCAGATAGTGAGAGCTGCTGAAACACGTTAGCATTCCTGGCATCCAAGATTTACCACAGTATAACTAGGAAGGACGAAAAGAGTGAGCGTGGCAGGCAGACCCAGCGGAGTGCACGTTTCCCATATTCGTTTGAAGGGGGAGACACAGGGTGGATTGCTAGCAGCTGCCAGATGCGTGACGCAAGAGGGCATCGGACTATGTGCCTCCACTTCTTTTCTTTTTCATGATGCATCTCCACTTCTTGGCTGATATTCACCTGAACTTCCATACCGTTCGTGCTAATCTAGTACTGATGGCAGGCCCCAATCCTGGTCCTTCAATTATCAAGTATTCCTATCTTCCAAGTTCTTCCCTTGCTCGTCCTCACTCTTGTAAGAGCAATCCACAGTGGCGGTGGCAGAGAAAAGATATAACTTGGGTCAGACATATACTTTAAATAAGAGAAACACTTTAAATGTGAGCATAACAGCTATATTGTCCTAGCGGTAAAGGTTTTGTGTCCCAAGCCCATCAACCCATGCTTTCTTTCTCATTTTCATATCATGCATTCCTCCAATAGCTGCAAGAAACAAGGAAATGCTGAATTGACGAATCGAACAGACGACCTCCCATTTCAAACACAAATGAGACTTTGTTTTGACGAAAAGACAGCCCTAGGGCTGTATTTCATTGATGAAGTAGGATCATAAGAGGTTCAAATACAAATACGCCAGCTTACTTATGTTCAATTACAAATGTGGCGGCTGCTAATCCACCAAATGAACCAGTCAAGCACCCCACGGTTGGTCGTTGTGACTTCGGTTGGCCAGTTTCCTACAGCGCCAGCTTACATATGTTCAATTTCCATTTTGTTGTGACTCTAGTCCTGCTGGGCCCCCTCCCTCTGTGACTGGCAATCGATGGAAAGAGTATGGTGTCACTGATTTAGTTTGGATGGCAATATTAATCTGCATGGCTTGAGTTGTGCTTGTGTGTTGATATTGAATTCATAAAACTAATATAAGCCAACTTATTACATCTCATATGGCTCTTGCATTTGGTGGCTACTCTACCCTTGATACTTGTTATTATAGTAAGTTTACATATATATTTTTTAGTGTTTCTTGGTGTCCTAGCAATTCTTCCATTATCAATGCTACTGATATATACTACTGTTTTACCCTTGTACCAATGGTTCAATGCTACGTCTTGTTTAGTACTCAGAAGGAAATGCTTCATCTAGTTGAGAACTGCAATGATCCAATGTACTCCCTCCGTTCCTAAATATTTGTCTTTCTAGAGGTTTTAAATGGTGACTACATACGGAACAAAATGAGTGAATCTACACTCTAAAATATGTCTATATACATCCGTATGTGGTGACCATTTGAAATCTCTAGAAAGACAAATATTTAGGAACGGAGGGAATAGTTCTCAAAGGGCACCCATCAATTCTTGTAGTTCACTATAGTTGGTTTCTGTTTTGGTTTGGAAAAGATCAAAGGAGTAACAAAAGCAGGTGAGATTTTAGCTTGGTGTTTTACTTTCATGCTGGTTGTAGAGTCACATGCAGTACTTTTTTCAAGGATGCAACCATGCTTCAGGATTCACCAAGCGCTGCTTACTCCTTTGTGATTTTGTAACTGTATAGTCCACTAAGGTTTTTCCTTCCTTGTGCAGGAATTCTTGGTTGATTTAACATGGACAGGGCTAGGAATTTCATGCCTGGCCCTAATCAGGAGCTTCTGGATGCCAAGCCATTAAGATCTTTAGCTCCAATGTTCCCTGCACCCATGGGAGTCAACATTAACCAGTCAAGCACCCCACCGTTGGTCGTTGTGACTCCGGTTGGCCAGTTTCCTACAGGATTTGGTGCTGGGAGCCTTCCTGCCGTTGGATCACTCGCCACCTTCAGTGCTACTGCGAATGCTTTTTCGCCTGCAGGCACAAGTGCTAATGTGCCCATTGATGTTACCCCTGTCTCAGCATACAAGACGAGATCATCTGGGGTTACACCACGTAATGATGACGGCGAACCTTATTCGGTTAGTCAGACTTCGGCATCTGAACGTCAGGCTAAGAGGTCAGCTGGTTTGGCTGCTGAGGGCTCAAATGGAGTTAAGGTCAAGCGCCCTAAGCCTATCTACAGGAATCATGTTTCTGGCAAGCTGCTTGCTTTTCTGCCCACTTCAGATAGTACTCCCAGGGAGGCTGTGGAAGCAGTTCATATGACCTTTGAGGCACTCAGGCGTAGACATCTTCAGATGGATGAAACGCTAGATGCTAGCAGACGTGCAGACCTGAAAGCTGGCGCTATCATGCTGGCCAGTGATATCAGGGCCAATGTGGGAAAGAGGGTAGGGACTGTTCCTGGTGTTGAAATAGGCGATATTTTCTATTTCAGGATGGAGCTATGCATCATCGGGTTGCACGCGCCTAGCATGAGTGGCATTGATTACATGAGTGCTAACTTTGGAAATGGCGAGGATTCTGTAGCAATATGTATTGTCGCGGCAGGTGGTTATGAGAATGATGATGATGACACAGACACGCTGGTGTACAGTGGTTCAGGGGGTAACAGTAGGAATACCGAGGAGAGGCATGACCAGAAGCTTGAGAGGGGCAACCTTGCTCTCGAGAGGAGTTTGCACAGGAAGAATGAGATAAGGGTCGTGCGGGGATTCAGAGATCCAGCTACGATAACTGGCAAAATCTACATATACGATGGCCTCTATAAAATCCAAGAGTCCTGGAAGGAGAGAACAAAGTTTGGCATCAACTGCTTCAAGTACAGGCTGCAGCGTGAACCTGGACAGCGTGATGGAGCTGCGATATGGAAGAGGACGCAGCGATGGATACAAAATGCATCAACAAGAGGCAGGGTTATACAACATGACCTATCATCTGGGGCTGAAACGTTCCCAGTTTGTGTCGTCAATGAGATAGACCATGAGAAAGGACCTGGGCATTTTACCTATACTACTGAGGTCAAATACCCGAGACCCCTCAGCTCCATGAAAGCCTTGCAGGGTTGCGGTTGCCAGAGTGTTTGCCTACCCGGTGATGCAAACTGTGCTTGTGGGCAACATAATGGAGGTGATCTACCGTACAGCTCAGCAGGAGTGTTGGTGTGCCGCAAGCCAGTAATATATGAATGTGGTGAAGCTTGCCATTGCAGCCTGAATTGTCGGAACAGAGTGTGCCAAAAGGGGATCAGGTACCACTTTGAGGTCTTCAGGACCACAAATCGAGGCTGGGGTCTTCGCTGTTGGGATCCTATTCGTGCTGGTGCATTTATTTGCGAGTATGCTGGGGAGGTTATTGATGAGCTTCAAGTTAATTTGGATGATAGTGAAGATGATTACATTTTTCAGACCATGTGTCCTGGTGAGAAGACGCTAAAATGGAACTCTGGGCCTGAATTGATAGGCAAGGAAAGCACATATGTATCACCTGATGAATTTCAGCCGCTGCCCATCAAGATAAGTGCAAAACAGATTGGAAATGTCTCGCGTTTCATGAACCACAGTTGCTCCCCAAATGCCTTCTGGCAACCAGTGCAATACGACCATGGAGATGACAAGCACCCACGTATAATGTTCTTTGCACTTAATCACATCCCTCCCATGACGGAGTTAACTTATGACTATGGTGTGGTTGGAGCCGGGACCAGTCGGAGCAAGACCTGCCTGTGTGGATCATTAACCTGTCGCGGGTTACTTTGATTCACATTAGGGCTCATGTATACTGTGGTGGATCAACATGCAGGCCAATATGCTAGGTATCTTCTCTGCCAGATTGGGTTTATGTATTGCCGGTGTGTTCATCCATTTACTGTATTACTCAAGTATGCATCTATTGCACCTGATGCTGAATCGCTATATTTCTGGAGTGACTAGTCATGTGATCTAGCATAGTACTGTAGCAATTTGCACGTTTGTATCATCGAATTTGGCATTTTATCTTCCTCTAGCACTAATATTCTTGTTCGAACAAACTGCTGTAGTTACTTGGCACCGCATATGTATGATGATGATAGGCAAGCGCAGCTCTTGGTAGTCTTGAAATGCTGCACATCACATGCTATTTACCCATAGCTAAGCTGCATCTGTGTTTATACGTGATACAGCAGAAGAAAGGCTTCGCTTTCTGCGTCTCTAAAGTATTTAAAGCTAGATGTTAGTATGTTTATCACCTTTTAGCTTTACTTGTGGGTCTATATACCATCTTATTTGTTTGGATAGGAACATATACCATCTTTTGAGCATTTGCTCTACTCACTACCTGCCTGCTCACCTTGCAGATGTTTGTGCTGCTAGCGATTCTACCAATGTTAGATTGGCTCCTGGGAAGATGATTAATAATCGGTCGTTCGGAACCGCGAAGACAGTAAGCTATCTTCGAGCTGTAGAATGCCCATGTCGTGTCAATGCCGCACTTGGCCTCTGTTCTGCCGGATGGTGGTGGCTTTGTGCCCACCATTTGTTCGGATACTTGGTGGATGCGTGTGTCGATGCATGTCCTGCTGCTAATCTGTCTTCCCTTCTCCTTGCCATCCGTTCCTGTGTAGGCTAGCGTCAGTTCTTAACTGGACCCCTGGCTGTTAGCTGCGACTTGTCAAGACCCGGTGCTGTAAAAACATGTGGCTTAGCCTCGTCTCGCGTTCGGCTCAGATTTTTACCTGTGTCCTGTTCCGTTCACCGTCCCAAATTCTATATTTTCCGCGTCTCCATCCTCGCTAGGGAGCCAGCTAAAACATATGGAAGCCTGGATGGAACGCCAAATAGGTAAGCGGTCCATTGAGCGTTCCGTAAGCAATGACCTAAGCGTATGGAAAGAGTACTTACCAGTTACCACTTACTACCAGGGGAGGTATTAACAACATAACCAGGCTGCGCCGCCGCACCGTGTGCTAATTGGGAGCACGTGGCCACACTTTAGTGCAATTGGCCGCGTCCTACAAACCTGTCTCTACTTTATATGATCGTCAGTCACCAGTGGACAAAGGTCTTACCTCCTTTGATGTAACCTTCTAATAAAATGTTATGCCGGCCGAATCCAGATGAATCCATCGGAGGCGAAACGCGGACTGGATCCAAGCAGATCCACGGAAGACCAACGTCGATCGAATCCTGGGAGGGATCCACTGGAGACGAAACACAGATTGGATCCAAACAGATCCATCGAAGATCAAAGTCGACCAAATCCTAGGAGAGATCCGTTAGAGACACACATTCACATTCCCTCCATCGGCGCTAGACACACCGCTGGGACGCGGCGCTAGACACACCGCTGGGACGGGATGATATCTGAAAGACATTATTTCTACTATGAAAAGTCATCGTCGCCTCGCAGCCCCCAAAAAGATGCTAAAACTACCTAAAACAAGAATGTGATCCCTCCCACCGGCAAGGGGCCGGGTTCCTCCGCACCTCCAAAAGAACCAAGGGCCATCGGAGGCGGGGCGGACCAAAACCCTATTCACCTTATTATGTTGCCCCGTGTGGAGAAAGGGAACAGTCCTAGGTGTTTATACTTTCGAAGAACCTCAAAACAATAATCTTCTTATTTTAGAAGGCTTGTCATTTCTTTTCACCGTCAAATGCACACGCAAAGTATGATCAAGAATGGGAAAAGAATACACTTTTTTTTAGTAAAGGTCACTTTTATTAATTCATAACGTCACATTAAAAACATATAAGCAAAGTGATTGCACACTCAGTCTCTGCATTGTTAGGATACACATAGCTGCCACATTTTTAGAAAATACTTTTATTTCTCCTGACATTTGCGCTGACTAGGGATGCACATAACCTTTAAAAGTACGAGTATCAAGATTTTTATCTTAATCGGTCGAGTAGTGCACACATTCGCCTGATATTCATGAAAATAAGTAGGAAAACGTGCATCAGATGATCAGAGTCAATTATAGCAAACTGAACTTGGTGGTCAGGTTGTACAGCTAGCCAACTATACTTTGTCTGTTTGAAATTGCTTGTACCATGCTTGCCCGCTTGGTAGATAGTCAACTATTACATGGATAAGTACTATGTATGCGAAAAATGTCCTTTAAAAAAACGGAAATGTTAACGCCCACACGTGTGGGCGTTGACCATCTTGACCACACGCATCCATCATCGTCCAGTACTATATGCATGAATCTTGACACAATCTGGCTGATTTTCTGTGCCACGTAGGACATGGTGTGTGTGTGGTGTGTGACATAGTTCGTCCACACATCCGTTTTACCACACGGAGGGGCCGGTGTGTGGGCGTTTAGCAGTTCACCCACACACCAGTTTTCAGTCACGCACAAGGGCTGGTGTGTGGGCATTTGCCATCTCGCCCACACGCCCGTCTCCTCTCCCACACGTAAGCTGCTAGTTGCCATGTGTTTTTGCAGCGCACATGACAACTGCCTCTAGTGTGCTTTATAAGCAGGTGGCAACTCTCTTTTTTTACCCGAGTTGCCATGTGTTTTTGCAGGGTACACGACAACTGACTAGTGTGCACGTAAGCAGATGGCAACTGTTTTTTACCGAGTTGCCATGTGTTTTTGCATGGTACATGGCAACTGCCCCAACGTGCACGTACATGGCAACTGCCCTAATGTGCACGTAAGCAGATGACAACTCTTCCTTTTTACATGGCAACTGCCCTAGCATGCTTGTGAGCACATGGCAACTCTCTCAACTGCCTAGTGTTAGTATGTGGCAACTCCTAAAGTTATGAAATCATGGCAACTACATTAGATCAGACTATACATGGCAATTGCAGTTGAGCAACCATGGCAACTGCAGTTGTCCGACATGGCAATCGTAGTTCAGCGACATGGCAACTGCAGATAAACGAACATGGACGAGGGTCTGGACCATGGCAACTGCGAGCGCGCGGTGGGCGTCACGCGTCGCGTGCGGGACCAGAAGGGTACGAGGCCTGACATACGGGCGTGTGGGCGTTATCAACTTCGGCCACACGCACGCGTGTGAGAGGGTTCAGGAGGGAAAAAAGATGTGTGTGGGCATTAGTTGTTTTGCCCACACGTAGGTGTGTGGGCTGGTTGCTGTCCATGTCACACGAGGAGTGTGGCACAACTACCCGATACACCACACGTGTGGCAGTTATCGGGACCCTAAAAAAATATTTACTCCCTTCGATTTGTTGCTGACTTAGTACAATTATTATGGATAAAAGCGAGTATTAGTTTACCACAAGAATGCAATGAGTTGCATTTGATGGCGAAATAATCGACCGGCCTTTTTTATAACAAGCAGACGGTTGTTGTTGTTGTTGTTGCGGGTGAAGCAGACGATTGTTCAAAGGTAAAGTGAAAGAAGTTGTGCCGATTTGTCCAGTCTTGAGCTTTGAAAGTTCCATAGCGTTACAACAAGCAGATACGTCCTCGGGCTCTTTACCCTCTCTTGCGACGATGAATCTGTCAAGGGCACATGTTTAAGGAGCGGCGGCTTTGATAAAAATAATCAATCAGGGCACTCATCCGCTACAGAATGATCTGCGCACGAGGCCACACAAGTCATGAGATGGCCTACATCTATATATACCGCTTGCCACTCTTGAACTAGAGCACACATCTGCCCTGCTCACTTGGCTGTGCACCGGAGAGCAACCGGCCAGACCAAACCGAGAGCGCGTTGGCATCATGGCCGCCGCAGACGCCGCCGGTGACCTCGGCCGGGCCGATTTCGACGTGATCGTGGTGGGCGCGGGCATCATGGGCAGCTGCGCGGCGCACGCGGCGGCGTCCCGCGGCGCCCGGACCCTCCTCCTCGAGCGCTTCGACCTGCTCCACGACCTCGGCTCCTCGCACGGCCACTCCCGCACCATCCGCGACGCCTACCCGAAGGCGCGCTACCCGCCCATGGTCCGCCTCGCCCGCCGCCTCTGGGGCGACGCCCAGGCCGACGCCGGCTACCGCGTGCTCACCCCGTCGCCGCACCTCGCCATGGGCCCGCGCAGCAACGCCGCGCTCCTCGCCGCCGTCGGGAACGGGGGCGGCGCGGAGGTGGATCTGGCCGGGAGGTGGGGCGGCGGCGTGTTCCGCGTCCCCGACGGGTGGGTGACGGCCGTGAGCGAGCTCGGCGGCGGCGTGCTGGACGCCACCAAGGCCGTCGCCATGTTCCAGGCGCTGGCCGTCAAGAAGGGCGCCGTCGTCAGGGACAACAAGGAGGTCGTCGGCATCGTCAAGGAGGAGGGAGGGGCCGGTGTCCGGGTGACGACGAGCGACGGCGAGGAGTTCCACGGCGCCAAATGCATCGTCACCGTCGGCGCATGGACGAGCAAGCTGGTCGGGTCCGTCGCCGGCCTGGAGCTGCCCATCCAGCCGCTGCACATGCTCACCCTGTACTGGAAGATCAGGCCAGGCCACGAGCACGAGCTCACTGCGGCGGCCGGGTTCCCGACGTTCTCCAGCTACGGGGACCCCCACGTGTACAGCACGCCGTCGCTGGAGCTCCCGGGCCTCATCAAAATCAACTACGACGGCGGGCCGCCGTGCGACCCCAACAGCCGGGACTGGGTCTCCGGTGGTGGCGACGCCGCCGATCGGGTCGCGCGGTGGATCGAGGAGTTCATGCCGGGACACGTGGTGACCGACGGCGGGCCGGTCGTTCGGCAGTCATGCATGTACTCCATGACTCCGGACAAAGACTTCGTGATCGACTTCCTCGGCGGGGAGTTCGGCCAGGACGTGGTGCTCGGGGCCGGGTTCTCTGGGCATGGGTTCAAGATGGGGCCGGCGGTGGGGATGATCCTCGCCGAGCTGGCCATCGACGGCGAGGCCAGGACCGCGGCAGAGGCCGGGGTTGAGCTCCGGCACTTTAAAATCAACCGGTTTAAGGGCAATCCCATGGGTAACAGCAAGGATGATTAAATCAGTTTGCTAATTCAATTATGTGAGGCTTTCATAAATCTCAGTTATACCTAAATAAGATTACATTCCGAGTGATCTCATACTTCTAATTATCTCAAAATGTGTGCTTCAACTTCATCGAAATTATTATGGTCGTTACATTTTCTAGCTTCATCCATTAGCATTTTGACCCCAAAAAAGTTCATTGCATTTTAGTGTGACTTGCGGAACTTTTCTGGTTAAGATCTTTATTGGTTATGCAAATAATTCTCACAAAGTTAAAATCATAATGACTGCACTAGTATTCTACATAATATTTAGAAACTATATATTCAATTTTACAGCAATGTGTGAGGTATAGTATAGTTATTATTAGTAAGTTTAAAGTACTCTTGACACCCACAAAAAAAGTAGTGTGTATAATTTAAGAACAAGAATGCTACACGAGCGGAGGATTACGAACAAAATTGACTTACAACACTACCGGAAAACGGGCATACGCCGACGGCCAAAGCTATGCCTACGGCTGCCGTCGGCCTAGTTCGAGATATGCCGACAGCCCAGTCCTGGCCGTCGGCTTAAACTGGCCGTCGGGTTATGTGGACCTATGCCGACGGCCGCCGTCGGCACAGAACGGCCGTCGACCTAGCCACAGACATGCGGACAGCAGCCGTCGGCATAAATCGGCCGTCGGTATAACTGTGGGCCCGGCAACCCCGCCCGTGACTAGTGGCTAACGCCGTCAAACCTATGCCAGCGGTCTGGACGGGCGGCCGTCGGCATATCTCCGCATGCCACGTCACCGATCCGCGGCGTAGGTATGCCGACGGCAGCCGTCGGCATATCTGCCACGTCACCGATCCGCGGCACGGCGCCCACCAGAACTCTGCCGTATCTATGCTGACGGCTTTGCCGTCGGCATAGCTATTTTTTTACATACTTTTTTTTTTGCATATGTTTTAATGCTTTTTTTACATACGTTTTTTTGCATATGTTTTTATGCTTTTTAAAAAATATGTGTTCATGCTTTTTTATGTATTATATGAATATATATGTAGTTTGTAATTTTTTCCATAGATTATGAATATATATATATATATATATATATAGTTTGTATTTTTTTAGCACATTAATAATATGCTGTCATGTTCTTTTGAATATATGTCCTTAAATTTTATTAAAATCAAAAACAGCTATGCGATAGAAGTTGAGTGGCGGTTGCAAACGCCCGGCACCCGTCTCCGGAGTGTGACCCCCTCATGTCTGCGGTGTGCCCCCCTCACGGACGGCGCCGCCGCCAGCATTTGGAGGGCGGAAACAGCCGCATCGGGTCTATACGGAGGGGACGTTGCTCTCAAGTGTTTCTATGAGATGACCTACCACAACCGGGTGGTGTTGTGGCATGTTCGAAGAGGCGGCACGCATCTCCGGGGCGTGGCCCCCCTAACGGACGGCCCCGCCGCCGGCACCTGGAGGGGAAAAACGGACGCATCGGGTCTACACGAAGGGGATGTAGCTGTCGGTTTGGCCCGGATGTTGCTCCCAGGTCTCCCTCTGAGCTGACCTGACACAACCGGGTGGAGAGGTCCACTGTTCAAAGCCCGTCCGTGAAAAGTCAAAGGGCTAGATCTCGTGGTCAACCGCTCCAGGGTTAGGTGGGACGGGGGCCCTGAGGGGGTAGCAATGCCACCGGAGCGTCGCACTGGCCCCTCATACATGCGGGGTGGTGTGGTGGCATGTCCGAAGAGGCGGCACGCGTCTCCGGGGTTTGGCCCCCCTCACGGACGGCGCCACCGCCGGCACCTGGAGGGGGGAAACGGACGCGTCGGGTCTACACGGAGGGGATCTTGCTGTGGGTCTGGCCCGGTTGTTGCTCCAAAGTGTTCCTATGGGCTGACCTAACACAACCGGGCGGGGAGGTTCGCTGGTCAAAGCCCGTCCGTGCAAAGTCAAAGGGCTAGATCCCGTGGTCAAACGCTACAGGGTTAGGCAGGACGGGGCCCCTGGGGGGGGGGTAGCAATACCACCGGAGCGTCGCACCGGGCCCTCATACATGCGGGGTGGTGTGCTGGCATGTCCGAAGAGGCGGCACGCGTCTCCGGGGCGTGGGCCCCCCTCACGAACGACGATGACACGGTAGTAGACGTTCTGCGGTAACGATGAAGCGTGAATATTATTAAATACTCAGAGCGCGATAAAATCATGAGTTTTTTTGCACGACGTGGGCACATGTGCTATAGGAACGATGGTATTTTTTCATAATTTTTGGTGATGGAGAAGTATCCGGAAAATTCCCTCTACGCGGATAGCCCTTCGCGCGTCTACGGCTGTGGCCGGTGGCCTACGGGGGCTAGCATGCCGCCAAATCTTGCGTAGGCGGCCTCTCACAAGTCTGGAAGTGTTGTGGCAGTTGCAAAATGTCCGGCAGGCGTGTCCGGGGTGTGCCCCCCCTCACGGACGGCGCCGCCGCCGCCACCTGGAGGGGGGAAACGGACGAGTCGGGTCTACACGGAGGGGATCTTGCTATGGGTCTGGCCCGGTTGTTCCTCCAAAGTGTTCCTATGGGCTGACCTAACACAACCGGGCGGGGACGTCCGCTGGTCAAAGCCCGTCCGTGCAAAGTCAAAGGGCTAGATCCCGTGGTCAAATGCTACAGGGTTAGGCGGGACGGGGGCCCTAGGAGGGTAGCAATGCCACCGGAGCGTCGCACCGGGCCCTCATACATGCGGGGTGGTGTGGTGGCATGTCCGAAGAGGCGGCACGCGTCTCCGGGGTGTGGCCCCCCCTCACGGACGGTGATGACACGTTAGTAGACGTTCTGCGGTAACGATGCGGCGTGAATATTATTAAATACTCGGAGCGCGATAAAATCATGAGTTTTTTTGCACGACGTGGGCACATGTGCTATAGGAACAATGGTATTTTTTCATAATTTTTGGTGATGGAGAAGTATCCGAAAAATTCCCTCTACGCGGATTGCCCTTCGCGCGTCTACGGCTGTGGCCGGCGGCCTACGGGGGCTAGCATGCCGCCAAATCTTGCGTAGGCAGCCTCTCACAAGTCTGGAAGTGTTGTGACGGTTGCAAACGCCCGGCACGCGTGTCCGGGGTGTGCCCCCCCTCACGGACGGCGCCGCCGCCGCCACCTGGAGGGGGGAAACAGACGCGTCGGGTCTACACGGAGGGGATCTTGCTGTGGGTCTGGCCCGGTTGTTGCTCCAAAGTGTTCCTATGGGCTGACCTAACACAACCGGGCGGGGAGGTCCGCTGGTCAAAGCCCGTCCGTGCAAAGTCAAAGGGCTAGATCTCGTGGTCAAACGCTACAGGGTTAGGCGGGACGGGGGCCCTGGGGGTAGCAATGCCACTGGAGCGTCGCACTGGGCCCTCATACATGCGGGGTGGTGTGGTGGCATGTCCGAAGAGGCGGCACGCGTCTCGGGGGCGTGCCCCCCCCTCATGGACGGCGATGACACGGTAGTAGACGTTCTGCGGTAACGATGCGGCGTGAATATTATTAAATACTCGGAGCGCGATAAAATCATTAGTTTTTTTGCACGACATGGGCACATGTGCAATAGGAACGATGGTATTTTTTTCATAATTTTTGGTGATGGAGAAGTATCCGAAAAATTCCCTCTACGCGGATTGCCCTTCGCGCGTCTACGGCTGTGGCCGGCGGCCTACGGGGGCTAGCATGCCGCCAAATCTTGCGTAGGGGGCCTCTCACAAGTCTGGACGTGTTGTGACGGTTGCAAACGCCCGGCACGCGTGTCCGGGGTGTGCCCCCCTCACGGACGGCGCCGCCGCCGGCACCTGGAGTGGGGAAACGGACGCGTCGGGTCTACACGGAGGGGATCTTGCTGTGGGTCTGGCCCGGTTGTTGCTCCAAAGTGTTCCTATGGGCTGACCTAACACAACCGGGCGGGGAGGTCCGCTGGTCAAAGCCCGTCCGTGCAAAGTCAAAGGGCTAGATCCCGTGGTCAAACGCTACAGGGTTAGGCGGGACGGGGGCCCTCGGGGGGGGGGGTGTGGGGGGGGGGGTAGCAATGCCACTGGAGCGTCGCACCGGGCCCTCATACATGCGGGGTGGTGTGGTGGCATGTCCGAAGAGGCGGCACGCGTCTCCGGGGCATGCCCCCCCTCACGGACGGCGATGACACGGTAGTAGACGTTCTGCGGTAACGATGCGGCGTGAATATTATTAAATACTCGGAGCGCGATAAAATCATGAGTTTTTTTGCACGACGTGGGCACATGTGCTATAGGAACGATGGTATTTTTTCATAATTTTTGGTGATGGAGAAGTATCCGAAAAATTCCCTCTACGCGGATTGCCCTTCGCGCGTCTACGGCTGTGGCCGGCGGCCTACGGGGGCTAGCATGCCGCCAAATCTTGCGTAGGCGGCCTCTCACAAGTCTGGAAGTGTTGTGGCGGTTGCAAACGCCCGGCACGCGTGTCCGGGGTGTGCCCCTCCTCACGGACGGCGCCGCCGCCGGCACCTGGAGGGGGAAACGGACGCGTCGGGTCTACACGGAGGGGATCTTGCTGTGGGTCTGGCCCGGTTGTTGCTCCAAAGTGTTCCTATGGGCTGACCTAACACAACCGGGCGGGGAGGTACGCTGGTCAAAGCCGTCCGTGCAAAGTCAAAGGGCTAGATCCCGTGGTCAAATGCTACAGGGTTAGGCGGGACGGGGGCCCTGGGAGGGTAGCAATGCCACCGGAGCATCGCACCGGGCCCTCATACATGCGGGGTGGTGTGGTGGCATGTCCGAAGAGGCGGCACGCGTCTCCGGGGCGTGGCCCCCCCTCACGGACGGCGATGACACGGTAGTAGACGTTCTGCGGTAACGATGCGGCGTGAATATTATTAAATACTCGGAGCGCGATAAAATCATGAGTTTTTTTGCACGACGTGGGCACATGTGCTATAGGAACGATGGTATTTTTTCATAATTTTTGGTGATGGAGAAGTATCCGAAAAATTCCCTCTACGCGGATTGCCCTTCGCGCGTCTACGGCTGTGGCCGGCGGCCTACGGGGGCTAGCATGCCGCCAAATCTTGCGTAGGCGGCCTCTCACAAGTCTGGAAGTGTTGTGACGGTTGCAAACGCCCGGCACGCGTGTCCGGGGTGTGCCCCCCCCTCACGGACGGCGCCGCCGCCGCACCTGGAGGGGGGAAACGGACGCATCGGGTCTACACGGAGGGGATCTTGCTGTGGGTCTGGCCCGGTTGTTGCTCCAAAGTGTTCCTATGGGCTGACCTAACACAACCGGGCGGGGAGGTCCGCTGGTCAAAGCCCGTCCGTGCAAAGTCAAAGGGCTAGATCCCGTGGTCAAACGCTACAGGGTTAGGCGGGACGGGGGCCCTAGGGGCAGCAATGCCACTGGAGCGTCGCACCGGGCCCTTATACATGCGGGGTGGTGTGGTGGCATGTTTGAAGAGGCGGCACGCGTCTCCGGGGCGTGGCCCCCCCTCACGGACGGCGATGACACGGTAGTAGACGTTCTGCGGTAACGATGCGGCGTGAATATTATTAAATACTCAGAGCGCGATAAAATCATGAGTTTTTTGCACGACGTGGGCATATGTGCTATAGGAACGATGGTATTTTTTTCATAATTTTTGGTGATGGAGAAGTATCCGAAAAATTCCCTCTACGCGGATTGCCCTTCGCGCGTCTACGGCTGTGGCCGGCGGCCTACGGGGGCTAGCATGCCGCCAAATCTTGCGTAGGCGGCCTCTCACAAGTCTGGAAGTGTTGTGGCGGTTGCAAACGCCCGGCACGCGTGTCCGGGGTGTGCCCCCCCTCACGGACGGCGCCGCCACCGGCACCTGGAGGGGGGAAACGGACGCGTCGGGTCTACACGGAGGGGATCTTGCTGTGGGTCTGGCCCGGTTGTTGCTCCAAAGTGTTCCTATGGGCTGACCTAACACAACCGGGCGGGGAGGTACGCTGGTCAAAGCCCGTCCGTGCAAAGTCAAAGGGCTAGATCCCGTGGTCAAATGCTACAGGGTTAGGCGGGACGGGGGCCCTGGGAGGGTAGCAATGCCACCGGAGCGTCGCACCGGGCCCTCATACATGCGGGGTGGTGTGGTGGCATGTCCGAAGAGGCGGCACGCGTCTCCGGGGCATGCCCCCCCCCTCACGGACGGCGATGACACGGTAGTAGACGTTCTGCGGTAACGATGCGGCGTGGATATTATTAAATACTCGGAGCGCGATAAAATCATGAGTTTTTTTGCACGACGTGGGCACATGTGCTATAGGAACGATGGTATTTTTTCATAATTTTTGGTGACGGAGAAGTATCCGAAAAATTCCCTCAACGCGGATTGCCCTTCGCGCGTCTACGGCTATGGCCGGCGGCCTACGGGGGCTAGCATGCCGCCAAATCTTGCGTAGGCGGCCTCTCACAAGTCTCGAAGTGTTGTGGTGGTTGCAAACGCCCGGCACGCGTGTCCGGGGTGTGCCCCCCCTCACGGACGGCGCCGCCGTCGGCACCTGGAGGGGGGAAACGGACGCATCGGGTCTACACAGAGGGGATCTTGCTGTGGCTCTGGCCCGGTTGTTGCTCCAAAGTGTTCCTATGGGCTGACCTAACACAACCGGGTGGGGAGGTCCGCTGGTTAAAGCCCGTCCATGCAAAGTCGAAGGGCTACATCCCGTGGTCAAATGCTACAGGGTTAGACGGGATGGGGGCCCTCGGGGGGGGGGGGGTAGCAATGCCACCGGAGCATCGCACCGGGCCCTCATACATGCGGGGTGGTGTGGTGGCATGTCCGAAGAGGCGGCACGCATCTCCGGGGCGTGCCCCCCCTCACGGACGGCGATGACACGGTAGTAGACGTTCTGCGGTAACGATGCAGCGTGAATATTATTAAATACTCGGAGCGCGATAAAATCATGAGTTTTTTGCACGACGTGGGCACATGTGCTATAGGAACGATGTTATTTTTTCATAATTTTTGGTGATGGAGTAGTATCCGAAAAATTCCCTCTACGCGGATTGCCCTTCGCGCGTCTACGGCTGTGGCCGGCGGCCTACGGGGGCTAGCATGCTGCCAAATCTTGCATAGGCGGCCTCTCACAAGTCTGGAAGTGTTGTGGCAGTTGCAAACGCCCGGCACGCGTGTCCGGGGTGTGCCCCCCTCACGGACGGCGCCGCCGCCGCCACCTGGAGGGGGGAAACGGACGCGTCGGGTCTACACGAAGGGGATCTTGCTGTGGGTCTGGCCCGGTTGTTGCTCCAAAGTGTTCGTATGGGCCGACCTAACACAACCGGGCGGGGAGGTCCGCTGGTCAAAGCCCGTCCGTGCAAAGTCAAAGGGCTAGATCCCGTGGTCAAACGCTACAGGGTTAGGCGGGACGGGGGCCCTGGGGGGGGGGGGGTAGCAATGCCACCGGAGCATCGCACCGGGCCCTCATACATGCGGGTGGTGTGGTGGCATGTCCTAAGAGGCGGCACGCGTCTCCGGGGCGTGGCCCCCCCTCACGGACGGCGATGACATGGTAGTAGACGTTCTGCGGTAACGATGCGGCGTGAATATTATTAAATACTCGGAGCGCGATAAAATCATGAGTTTTTTTGCACGACGTGGGCACATGTGCTATAGGAACGATGGTATTTTTTCATAATTTTTGGTGATGGAGAAGTATCCGAAAAATTCCCTCTACGCGGATTGCCCTTCGCGCGTCTACGGCTGTGGCCGGCGGCCTACGGGGGCTAGCATGCCGCCAAATCTTGCGTAGGCGGCCTCTCACAAGTCTGGAAGTGTTGTGGCGGTTGCAAACGCCCGGCACGCGTGTCCGGGGTGTGCCCCCCCCTCACGGACGGCGCCGCCGCCGGCACCTGGAGGGGGGAAACGGACGCGTCGGGTCTACACGGAGGGGATCTTGCTGTGGGTCTGGCCCGGTTGTTGCTCCAAAGTGTTCCTATGGGCTGACCTAACACAACCGGGCGGGGAGGTCCGCTGGTCAAAGCCCGTCCGTGCAAAGTCAAAGGGCTAGATCCCGTGGTCAAACGCTACAGGGTTAGGCGGGACGGGGGCCCTGGGGGGTAGCAATGCCACCGGAGCGTCGCACCGGGCCCTCATACATGCGGGGTGGTGTGGTGGCATGTCCGAAGAGGCGGCACGCGTCTCCGGGGCGTGGCCCCCCCTCACGGACGGCGATGACACGGTAGTAGACGTTCTGCGGTAACGATGCGGCGTGAATATTATTAAATACTTGGAGCGTGATAAAATCATGAGTTTTTTTGCACGACATGGGCCCATGTGCTATAGGAACGATGGTATTTTTTCATAATTTTTGGTGATGGGGAAGTATCCGAAAAATTCCCTTTACGCGGATTGCCCTTCGCGCGTCTACGGCTGTGGCCGGCGGCCTACGGGGGCTAGCATGCCGCCAAATCTTGCGTAGGCGGCCTCTCACAAGTCTGGAAGTGTTGTGGCGGTTGCAAACGGCCGGCACGCGTGTCCGAGGTGTGCCCCCCTCCTCACGGACGGCGCCGCCGCCAGCACCTGGAGGGGGGGAACGGACGCGTCGGGTCTACACGGAGGGGATCTTGTTATGGGTCTGGCCCGGTTGTTGCTCCAAAGTGTTCCTATAGGCTGACCTAACACAACCGGGCGGGGAGGTCCGCTGGTCAAATCCCGTCCATGCAAAGTCAAAGGGCTAGATCTCGTGGTCAAACGCTACAGGGTTAGGCGGGACGGTGGCCCTGGGGGGGGGGTAGCAATGCCACCGGAGCGTCGCACCGGGCCCTCATACATGCGGGGTGGTGTGGTGGCATGTCCGAAGAGGCGGCACGCGTCTCCGGGGCTTTGCCCCCCCCCCCTCACGGACGGGGAGTCGGCGACCATGCGCTCCCAGACCCGCGACCAGGCCACGGCCTTGGCGGACGAAGCTACTCGAGTTCGGCGCCTCCCCTCCCTTCTGTGTGGTTCCGGGAGAGGAGAGGGCCGAGCGGTTAAAAAAACATTAAAAATCCATATGAAATAATAGTACATAAAAAACATAAAAAATAAAAATGTAACTATAAAAAACATTAAAAAATCTATATGAAATAAAAAACATAAAGAATGAAAAATATGAACTACTAAAAATATTTAAAAAATGAAAAATATGAACTACTAAAAACATTTAAAAAATGAGAAATATAACTATGCCGACGGCAAAGCCGTCAGCATAGCTACGGCCATAGGGGATGTGTCACGCGGATCGGTGACGTGGCATCTATGCCGATGGCAGCCGTCGGCATAGTTTGCCTTATCCCCTCGCGTCGACCCTCATCCACTCAATCTCTCCCACTTCCCGTGACCCAGCCCCCTGCTGCCGTCGCCGCACTCGCCTCCTGCCTCGCCCGTGCCCCCTGCCACCCCCACCCGCATCACCGCCGCCCCATCCCACTGCACCCGCGTCGCCTGCCGCCGCTCCTCCCGCGCTCCAGCCGGCGCCGGCCTCGCTCCAGCCGCCCCCGCCCCTCCCTCCTCGACCCCGGCCCTCCCTGCGTGGACGCCGCCCCGGCCGGCCCACGGCCTAGCCTAGCCGGCCCCCTGTTGGTCCGACCAGCCGGCCCCTCCGGCGACTGCCCCCTGCCGCTCCGGTGGTCGTCCCGTGCCCCGACCGGCCGCCCCCTGCTCCGATGGTCGCCCCCTCATCCGTAGGTAAGATTTTGTACCTTTTTTGTGTAGTAATGTTGTAGATGAATGCATATATATATATATATAGTAATAGATGATTAGATAGATGGATGTTAGATAGATGAATGAAATGAAAGAGAGTATAGATGTGAAAAAAATTAAGTGCACAATGTGAGATAGATAGATGGTAGATGAATGGATATTTGTGTAGTTTTACTATGTTTTTAGATACATACTCAATATTATAGATATATGTATTGTGAAGATGAGATGAGAGGGAAGAGTAATTTTTTTGTGAAGATAGATAGACGAAAGTTAAAATTTGGATATGATGAGTGGTTACTTCATCAAGTTGGTCTTGCTAAAACAAGTTTGTGATATGATGTGATGTGTGATGATGCTTTATATGTGATGTGATGAACTAATTTTTTTCATTTGGTGGAATTTAGAGGATTTCTGGTGTTGCCTCCGGTGGAGTGATCATTGACGTTGGAGCTCTTGGTCTTTGATTGTCCCTTCACTGATCGACTACATCATCTACATCCGAGGGTGAGCTACAAATCCACCACCTCATACGTTCTTTTAATCATGTCACTAGATTAAATTTTCACATTAAGTCGCGTAACCTAGGTCTCCCGTCCGAAAGGGTTGCATCGATAAATATGCATTCAATTGCATATTTATCACCGCAGCTCTTTCGGATTGTCCAGCGCTTTCCACGGACAGCCCGAGGATGTGTAGATTGGGTACGTTGTTCATGCTCTACCCCGTTCCGAGACAGGATTTCGGTGGCACCTCCCTGTTGTTCACCGGATGCACATTCTCTCGGCATTTTGCTGAGACGTGTATTTGGAGAACAGCGGGGAGGTGCTGCCGAAATTTTGTCTCGTAGTGGGGCAGAGCATGGACAACGTACTCAATCTACACATTCTCGGGTGGGATTAGGACCCATCTTTACCTATTAGAGATGTAGGTGGATTAAATGTCGTTTCTCGTCAACCTTGTAAAAAATAAAATATTGATGTGAGTAATTTAAATGAATCCTTAATTTTGTTGTGTGGCTTCCAATAAAGCAGAGATGGCAGATAATCAGTGGATGTATAGTGGGTTTTTCCGTCGGAATCAAGTAACAACAGAGTGGGTCGAGAAAACTGATGTGTTTTTGAAAGAGATATTCCGTAGTCCAATGAGGATGGTGCCAGAATGCCCGTGTGCCAGATGTAAGAGACGTATCCGCAGAGATAAGAGTGAGATGACTAAGCACCTTCGCACGCATGGATTTATGCCCAACTTTAATATGCCGATAAACTTTGCCCAGCAGGACCGTGGTAGAGAGGATGTGATACGACAACGCGTCGCTGGTTATGAGGATGATGGGGTTAGAGACATGCTAGATGATGTCTTTGCTGCACAGCCGACACCTCCGTCACATTCAGCGAATGAACCGGAGGAACCGGAGGAAACCGCAAAGGCCTTCCTGGAAATCTTGGCCTCGTCAAAGAAACCTCTCTATGAGGGTGCCAAGCTGTCTGTGCTGGATGCCATCTCGCAACTGATGGCAGTCAAGGCTGAGTATGGCTGTAGCCGAGGTTGCTTCGAAGCATTTCTGGGAGTATGGGCTAACAGCCTGCCTGAGGGCCATGAACTGCCGAAAACCATGTACGCTACGAAGAAAATCATGAAGGCGCTCTCCATGGACTATGAGAAAATACATGTTTGTCCAAAGAATTGCCTTTTGTTTAGGCATGAGTATGCGGATGACAAGTACTGTAGGAAGTGCGGTTCCTCTCGGTATATTGAGGTGGTCGATAAGCATGGTCAGAAGCAGCAGCTAAAAATCCCTGTGAAGGTTCTTCGGTATCTTGATTTTATAAAAAGACTGCAGCGCCTTTTCATCACCGAGGAGTCTGCCAAAATGATGAAGTGGCACAAGGAAGGGAAAAGGTACAATCCAAAAAAATTGTACATCCATCAGGAGGTGAAGCATGGAAGTCATTCGATATAGAGTACCCGGAGGAAGCAGCCGAGGCTGGGAATGTCAGAATTGCTATAACAGGTGATGGGTTCAATCCATATGGTATGTCGTCTAATCCATACAGCTGTTGGCCCGTATTTGTTATTCCGCTCAATCTCCCTCCCGGCGCCATAATGCAACGCAAGACCATGTTCCTGTCGCTTATAATTCCGGGGCCTGAATATCCGGGGAAGAATTTGAGTGTGTTTATGCAGCCGTTGGTGGATGATTTGCACCATTCTTGGTACTTCCCGAGGTTGACATACGACCGACATCTGCAGAAAAATTTCTTGATGAAAGTTTGGCTACAATATTGCATGCATGACTTTCCCGGTTATGCCCTGTTCTGCGGATGGTGTACAAGTGGAAAGATGCCTTGCCCAGTGTGCATGCAGGCCTTAATTTTCATTTGGCTGAAGAAGGGTGGCAAGTATGTTGCATTTGACCTGCATCGACAGTTCCTCCCTCCAGACCATCCTGATAGGGAAGACAAGAAGAACTTCACAAAAGGCAAAGTTGTCCATGGAGTAAACGAGATTCCAACGTTTTTTGGTACGGATGTGCTTGCTCAGCTGAAAGCTCTTAAGCCTGCCGGTGAAGGGAAAGGCAAAGGCAAAGGCAAAGGCAAAGCCACAGGCGAAGACGAGGGCGAGGGCAAAGGAAAAGGTAAAGGGAAAAAATTGAAGGATATGGTGAGACGCACAACTGGACTCACATTACCCCCTTCACGCAGCTTCCCTATTTTAAGGACCTCAAACTTCCATACAACATAGACGTGATGCACACCGAAAAGAATGTCGCAGAGTCCCTTTTTCACACGATCCTCAACATTCCTGATAAGACAAAGGATAATGTTAATGCTAGAGTTGATCAACAGAATATTTGTGATAGACCACGTCTACACATGCAGCCTCCCACAGGCAGTCGAAAATCTTGGTTCAAGCCAGATGCTGACTTCGTACTTAAAAAGGATCATAAGATGGAGGCATTCAAGTGGATGAAACACATCGTGCATTTCACTAATGGTTATGCGTCGAATATAAGTAAGGGGGTCAATCTTTCAACGGGCAGAGTGACCGGGCTCAAGAGTCATGACTATCATGTATGGATTGAGCGGATTATGCCGGTGATGGTTCGGGGCTATGTTCCCGAGCGTGTTTGGCGTGTGCTTGCGGAGTTAAGCAATTTCTTCCGCACGCTTTGTGCTAATGAAGTATGTCCTGAGAAGATAAAAGAAATGCATAAGAAGGCGCCGAAGTTGTTATGCAAGCTAGAGAAGATCTTCCCGCCAGGCTTCTTTACTCCGACGATACATCTCATTTTGCACCTCCCGAACGAGGTATTGTTGGGGGGCCCTGTGCAGAATCGTTGGCAGTACGGTCCTGAGAGACAGAACAAGCATCTGAGACAGAAATGTGGAAACAAAGCTAAGATTGAAGCTTCCATAGCTGAGGCAGTTATCCTAGAGGAGGTGGCAGACCTCAGGATAGCCTACTATCCGGACCATGTTCCCACGTTGCACAATAAGGTGTCTCGATACAATACAGAAGAACCCAAGTATAAACCCAAGTTGCCTCTATTCATCGGGCAAGGTAGTAGGGATGGATGCTCGAAACCATATCTCATGCCACGAGATGAGTGGGAGGATGTCATGTTCTATATCTTGCACAACATCAAGGAAGTTGAGGATGAGTGGTTATGAGTACCTTCCATTGTTTTTCACTTTGCCTAGTTCTTATACCGATGTTCTTATTGTAGTCGATTCGTTGAAGAAGAATGGACGGGAATGCTGCCTCCTACTGAAGCGGAGGCACTTGCTCTTCTCCGAAAGGGTGCTGATGGAAGGAAAAATTTCATTGCGTGGTTCATGGAGAAAGTAATTTTTCACACTTCCCTATTACCTATTTCAATTAAACTCATGCACCCTATAATTTCAATTAAACTCATGCACCCTATAATTTCAATTAAACTTGTAGGGAAATGATCCGACCGAATCAATGGATGAAGAATTGAGATGGGTTTCCATGGGTTTTGACCCTGTCGTCATGACATGCCAAAAGTATGATGTGAATGGGTATCGCTTCCATACAGAGGAGCACCAGAACAGTCGGCCTGATCCCAAAACCATAAATACTGGAGTCTTCACTGAAGGAGATAATAAAGTAGATTACTACGGAAGGGTAGGAAAAATATACGAGCTTACATTCAAACGTGGCCGCGAACACCTAAGTCTCACTGTGTTCAAATGCCGATGGTTCGACCCCAAAAAGGGTCTGAGACATACGCCTTCTGTTGGTTTAGTTGAAGTTAAACCATCAACCGTCTATGCCGGAGCTGATCTCTTTATCGCCGCTACCCAGGCCACACAAGTATATTATCTGCCTTACCCATGCCAGAAAGAGTACCTAAAGGGTTGGGAAGTTGTGTTCAAGGTGTCGCCGCATGGTAAGCTACCGGACCCGAACGATGATGATTACTACAACATAAACCCCATGACATACGAGGGAGTGTTCTATCAAGAGGAACATGATGACGTGGTCCGAAACAACGAGGATGATGACTTGGGTTATGTTGACCTGGACCCAAACGACGACGACGCACAGATTGATGGTGAGGCAGTTGTGAATCAAAGAGACATAATTATGCTTGAAAAGTTAAATGAAGACGCTGACGATGAGGAAGAGCCTCCACCTCCGTCAGACAACGAAGAAGATATGTGTGATAGTGATGATGAGACCGGTCCACAAATAGATTACAATAGTGATGATTCATATGGGTTCTAGAAAATGTAAGTTCTTTTAATGATCATTACAATAGTATGCTTAATGTGCTCTTCTGGTATTAATGTTTTTCCTGTATGCTTGTTTAATTGATATCCTTACTAATTGTTTATTCTCTTCTCAATGCAGGTTTGCTAATCATGGGCAAGTCCAGCGGCGCCAGTTTCCTCAGTAAATTCAAAGGACTTACTCGGAGTGGACGAGCCCACAAGGTTCCCTCCCGACTACGCGAGGATGACACCTCACAGGGAGGTGGAGGGGTCGGGGGAGGAGACCCTAGAGGAGGAGGCGGTGGGGGGAGAGCCCCTAGAGGAGGAGGAGGTGGGGGGAGAGGCAGCCGGGGCAAAAAACTCCGGGCCGTGTCCGAAATAGGAGGGTCTTCTTCGATGCCCTCCTATACAGAGGCACCTTCTGAGTCTGAGGAGGAGGAGTATGTTCCTGATGGCGAGGAGGAGGAGGGTGAGGAGGAGGAGGAGGGCGAGGAGGAGGAGGCCGAGGAGGAGGGTGAGGAGGAGGGCGAGGAGGGTGGAGGGGATGTTGATCCCGAGTTGTGGGGTGACTTGCCACCGGGTGCTCCGCAGGGGTGGCTGCGTGGTAATGCCGGACTACCTACACCACCTTCTATCGAGGAGCACAAGTGGCTCATTGAACCTGTGGGGACAGAGTAAGTGCCTCTCAATCATATTTTCAACACATGACAACATTTTCTTATTGTACACATGGCAATCATTTGATTCTTTTGCAGAAACTGGATCCTTCGCGGAAAGGGACGTAAACTGAACGGCCTTATCACTGTCCTGTTGAAGGAGTTTTGGCCTGGCCTATTCTGCCCGCGGCCAGACAGGGACCTGCAGCTGCGGGTTTTGGCCACGAGCTGGGCCCACTACGAGGCTTGCAGCAACGCGGAGTACGGGACGGCCGCTAAGGCCGTGATCACCAAATTTTGGGTAAGTTCTCTTCTGAATCACTTGTCTTCAGTTTCGTTCATAGTTTATCATTGAATCACTCAACTCATGCCTTGTTTGCTTCTGGTTTATGCATGATTGCAGCAACTCTATAGAGTTCTTGACAAGCACAAGGCCAGAGCCGACGTGGTCTTGCTTGCGGCTGCGAAGAAGAAAGCTCGTCAGTTGCAGTACGAGGTGCGCTGGGTTGCCGTCTCGCAGTACTACCACATCTACCTGCAACAAAAGATGACCAAAACTCAAGCGCAGAGGCAACGACTTACCTTGAACAGGGAGCAGTTCATGATGGTAACTATTACTAACTTATCATTGTTTCAAGCAGTCAACTATATGTTTCGTGCTCACATGTCATGCTTCCAAAATTTGCATAGGTTGTTCCTCGTTGGTGCTATGGAAGGCATGACGGATGGGCGAGTTTGGTGGATAGGTGGCTCGGCGACGATGCAGAGTTTGCTGCCAAGAGCATCAAGGCCCGGGCTAACCGTGGAAAAGACGGGACACACGGCCAAGGAAACAGGAACCACTGGGGCTTCAAGGCCATGAAGGTATATCTATATGCATGATGCATTTTTGTTCTTCTTTACCGTCATGTTCTTATGTATGGCTAACTTCTGTTTGACGTTGCAGGAGGACAAGTTGAAGAGGCCGCTCTCAGACATTGAGTCGTGGAAGCTGGCCCGCGAGCGGAGTCATCCCAAGGAGGGCGAGAGCCAGTACTACGGCAAGACCGAGGAGCACCTGGAGTCTTACACTCAGCACTATCAGAAGTTGCATCCGGATGTTCCTGTTCCTGAGGTCGCCCAGTCTCAGATCGACGACACGGCGGTGGTGGCCATCCAGGGGAAGTCACATGGCCGGTATCCGTGTTTCGATGGCTTGATAACTCCTTCGATCTCGTACACACGGCTTCGGTCTACCAACCCGAGCCAGTTAGAGAGTACGGGGCGTTCACAGACTCCCTTAGCCCGCCAGCATGCTGTAAGTACTTCCCCTTTATCTTTTTCTCTCTAGCATTCTCAGTTCATTTTCAGCATTGCTCACTTAGAAACAACCTAAATTATGTAGGCATATAAGGCCTTTGTCGAGCATAGGAATCTCGAGGTGCGAGAGTACTTGCAACGAGTGAAGGCAAATGATGATTACAACCGTCAGATGATGGCGGTTAGTTTTGCCCTCTTAAAACCAAGCTAAATTTTTGCACTTTCATTCCTTCTGACCTTCTAGTTTGCTTGTTTAACTAACATCCAGGCTATGTTGGCGTCTTGGAGTAACCGCACGGATCCACCACAAATGGGACCCCCACCACCACCTGCGGGAGAACCCCCACACGTGCCCACGTTCGATGAATGGGTGGCACTAGGCAGTGATGGTCCGGTTAGTACATTTGCCTAACTACTGGCAAACTAGTTCTCGTTCATTCAACACTATCATATCATATTTACCGTTAGAATCTTTTCTGAAACATGTAGGGGACCGGTGGCTCGACTACTGCTCCGTCGACCCCAGTCACTCCGATCTGGCAGAGTGATGGTGGTCGCGGTGGCGGTTTTGGCGGAGGTGGTCTTGGTGGTGGTGGTTTTGGCGGAGGTGGTCTTGGTGGTGGTTTTGGCGGAGGTGGTCTTGCTTGATGTCGATGATGATTCCGTGCATGTGGCCGTCGTGCCATGCCTTTCATGTTGCTACTTTTATGATGTTCCATGTCTTGCACTACTTTTATGTTCATGAACTTCCGCCGGTGATGATCTTTAGATGATGATGATGAACTTGACTATGTTTAGATGATGATGATGAACTTGAGTATGTTTAGATGATGAGCTGTCATATTTCTGCATAATTCCATATTATTCTGCTTTGAAATGCTGTCAAATGAATTGAAAAAGAGAAAACAGGGAAAAAAAAAACTATGCCTACGGCAAAGCCGTCGGCATATATAAGCCGAGGAGTTACCAGGGCTTGCCATGTGGCAGATCTATGCCTACGGCAATGCCGTCGGCATAGATTTTCATCTATGCCGACGGCTTTGCCGCAGGCATAGCCCTACCGCCAGGAGAAACCAGGGAAAGACACGTGGCAGGACTATGCCTACAGCAAAGCCGTCGACATAGATTCCATCTATGCCTACGGCTTTGCCGTAGGCATAACACTGCCACCAGGAGCACCATGGGACGCCACGTGGCAGAGGTACGCCGACGGCTAGGCCGTCGGCATAGATTTCTACCTATGCCGACGGCCAAGCCGTCGGCGTACCTCTGCCACGTGGCGTCCCATGACTCGTCAACGCTTTTGACGGCGCCGTCCGTTGCCGTCAGACGGAAAAACACTGCCGACGGCTAAACTATGACGACGGCTGACCCCGGCCGTCGGCATAGGTCCCTATGCCGACGGCTATACTACGCCGATGGTCTGACAAGACTACGCTGACGATATCTACGCCGACGGGTCTATGTCGACGGCAGCCGTAGGCATAGATCTATGATGACGGCGAAGGACCTATGCCGACGGCCCCTGGCCGTAGGCATAGACCGCGAGTCCGGTAGTGCAAGGTGATGTGGCACCGTTTGGTTGGATATTACGGATCCCACCCTCAAGTTCAGGCGATAGATTAGTGAATAATTAGAGAGGATCAAGTCAAGCAAGATATGTAAAGGGCCTTTAGGTGTAGCATTTTTTTAGAAAAATGTTAACTGGGAACTTACCCTGGGGAAGGTCCAGGGAAGCCCCGACAGCCATTGGATCAAGATCACGCGGATGGCAAAAAAACATCAAGGCATTTTTTTTATGTTACAAAGTTGTTTTTGCTACCTCTTGAGCACTGCATTGGTTTTCCCTTGAAAAGGAAAGGGTGATGCAGCAAAGTAGCGTAAATATTTCCCTTAGTTTTTGAGAACCAAGGTATTAATCCAATAGGAGATCACGCTCAAGTCCCACGCACCTACACAAACAAATAAGAACCTCGCAACCAACATGATAAAGGGGTTGGCAAGCCCTTCACAGTCACTTACGAGAGTGAGATCTGATAGATATGATAAGATAATATTTTTGGTATTTTTATGATAAAGATGCAAAGTAAAATAAAAGACAAAAGAAATAACTAAGTACTGAAAAATTAATATGATGGAAGATAGACCCGGAGGCCATAGGTTTCACTAGTGGCTTCTCTCAAGAGCATAAGTATTACGGTGGGTAAACGAATTACTGTCGAGCAATTGATAGAATTGAGCATAGTTATGAGAATATCTAGGTATGATCATGCATATAGGCATCACGTCCGCGACAAGTAGACCAAAACGATTCTGCATCTACTACTATTACTCCACACATCGACCGCTATCCAGCATGCATCTAGAGTATTAAGTTCATAAGAACAGAGACATGATGTAGATGGATAAACTCATGCAATATGATATAAACCCCATCTTTTTATCCTCGATGGCAACAATACAATACGTGCCTTGCTGCCCCTGCTGTCACTGGGAAAGGACACCGCAAGATGGAACCCAAAGCTAAGCACTTCTCACATTGCAAGAAAGATCAACCTAGTGGCCAAACCAAACTGATAATTCGAAGAGACTTGCAAAGATAAACCAATCATACATAAAAGAATTCAGAGGAGAATCAAATATTGTTCATAGATAAACTGGATCATAAACCCACAATTCATCGGATGTCGACAAACACACCGCAAAAGAAGATTACATCGAATAGATCTCCAAGAAGATCGAGGAGAACTTTGTATTGAGATCCAAAGAGAGAGAAGAAGTCATCTAGCTAATAACTATGGACCCGTAGGTCTGAAATAAACTACTCACACATCACCGGAGAGGCCATGGAGTTGATGTAGAGGCCCTCGGTGATCAATGCCCCCTCCGGCGGAGCTCCGGAAAACGCCCCAAGATGGGATCTCTCGGGTACAGAAGGTTGCAGCGGTGGAATTAGGTTTTCTTGGTGCTCCTGGATGTTTTGGGGGGGGGGGTACGTGGACTTATATAGGAGGAAGAAGTACGTCGGCGGAGCAATGGAGGGCCCACGAGGGTGGAGGGCGCGCCCAGGGGGTAGGTGTGCCCCCTGCCTCGTGGCTTCCTCCATTGTTTCTTGACGCCCACTCCAAGTCTCCTGGATCATGTTTGTTGAGAAAATCACGTTCCCGAAGGTTTCATTCCGTTTGGACTCCGTTTGATAATCCTTTTCTTCGAAACCCTAAAATAGGAAGAAAAAAAACAACAATTTGGGCTGGGCCTCCGGTTAGTAGGTTAGTCCCAAAAATGATATAAAAGTGTAAAATAAAGCCCATTAACATCCAAAATAGATAATATAATAGCATGCAGCAATAAAAAATTATAGATACTTTGGAGACGTATCAAGCATCCCCAAGCTTAATTCCTGCTCGTCCTCGAGTAGGTAAATGATAAAAGAAGAATTTTTGATGTGGAATGCTTTCTAACATTTTTCTCAATGTTATTTTTCTTTATTGTGGCATGAATGTTCAGATCCAAAAGATTCAAGATAAAAGTTTAATATTGACATAGAAATAATAATACTTCAAGCATACTAACTAAGCAATTATGTCTTCTCAAAATAACATGGCCAAAGAAAGTTATCCCTACAAAATCATATAGTCTGGCTATGCTCTATCTTCACCACACAAAATATTTAAATCATGCACAACCCCGATGACAAGCCAAGCAATTGTCTCATACTTTTGATGTTCTCAAACTTTTTCAATCTTCACGCAATATGTGAGCGTGAGCCATGGATATAGCACTATATGTGGAATAGAATGGTGGTTGTGGAGAAGACAAAAAGGAGAAGATAGTCTCACATCAACTAGGCGTATCAATGGGCTATGGAGATGCCCATTAATAGATATCAATGTGAGTATGTAGGGATTGCCATGCAATGGATGCACTAGAGCTATAAGCATATGAAATCTCAACAAAAGAAACTAATGTTGGGGAACGAAGTAATTTCAAAAAAATTCCTACGCACACGCAAGATCATGGTGATGCATAGCAACAAGAGGGGAGAGTGTTGTCTATGTACCCTCGTAGACCGTTCGCGGAAGCGATATATCAACGCGGTTGATGTAGTCATACGTCTTCACGTCCGACCGATCCAAGTACCGAAAGCACGACACCTCCGAGTTCTGCACACGTTCGGCTCGGTGACGTCCTCGCCTTCTCGATCCAACAAGAGGGGCGAAGTAGTAGATGAGTTCTGGCAGCACGATGGCATGGTGACGGTGTTGGTGAAGAACAATCTCCGCAGGGCTTCGCCTAAGCACTATGAAAACTATGACGGAGGATAAACTAGAGGGGACGGGGTTGCCGGCACACGACTTGGTGTTTCTTGATGTGTCTTTGGTGCTAGCCCTACCCCTCTATTTATATGTTGAGCCCTGGGGTCAAAACTTGGAGTAAAAGCCTCCTCAAAGTCGGTTTCACCCGAAAGGCAAGAGTCCTTCTCGGACTCCAGGGCTAGATGCCAGGGTTCCCGGCGTCTACCCCTAGATGCCAGGGTTCCTGGCGTCTAGCCTCTGGTCTCCGCAAAACTTCCTTTTGCACTTTCCAAAAGCCTCGTGGGCTTTCCCCTTTGGCCCAGATAAAGTGTTCTCGTGCCCAAACATTTCGGGAAACATCCGGAACCCCTTCCGGTGAATTCCGGAACCCTTCCGAAGATCAAACACTACTATCCCATATATCAAACTTTATCTCCGAACCATTCCGGAGTTCCTCGTCATGTCCGTGATCTCATCCCGGACTCCAAACAACATTCAGTCATCAACATACATAACTCATATAGTACTATATCGTCAACAAACGTTAAGCGTGCGGACCCTACGGGTTCGAGAACTATGTAGACATGACCGAGACACCTCTCTGGTCAATAACCAATAGCGGGACCTGGATGCCCATATTGGCTCCTACATATTCTACGAAGATCTTTGTTCCCTTTGTCATCGGTATGTTACTTGCCCGAGATTCGATCGTCAGTATCTCAATACCTAGTTCAATCTCGTTACCGGCAAGTCTCTTTACTCATTCCGTAATACATCATCCAGCAACTAACTCATTAGTTGCAATGCTTGCAAGGCTTATAGTGATGTGCATTACCGAGTGGGCCCAGAGTTACCTCTCCGACAATCGGAGTGACAAATCCTAATCTCGAAATACGCCAACCCAACAAGTACCTTCGGAGACACCTGTAGAGCACCTTTATAATCACCTAGTTACCTTGTGACGTTTGGTAGCACACAAAGTGTACCTCCGGTAAACGGGAGTTGCATAATTTCATAGTCATAGGAACATGTATAAGTCATGAAGAAAGCAATAGCAACAAACTAAATGATCAAGTGCTATGCTAACGGAATGGGTCAAGTCAATCACATCATTCTCTAATGATGTGACCCTGTTAATCAAATGACAACTCATGTCTATGGCTAGGAAACTTAACCATCTTTGATTCAACGAGCTAGTCAAGTAGAGGCATACTAGTGACACTCTGTTTGTCTATGTATTCACACATGTATTATGTTTCCGGTTAATACAATTCTAGCATGAATAATAAACATTTATCATGAAATAAGGAAATAAATAACAACTTTATTATTGCCTCTAGGGCATATTTCCTTCAACTAAGTGGGTGTGCATCCAACTTGCTTGCTCATGAAGACCTAGGGCATTTTGAGGAAGCCCATAATTGGAATATACAAGCCAAGTTCTATAATGAAAAATTCCCACTAGTATATGAAAGTGATATCATAGGAGACTCTCTATCATGAAGATCATGGTGCTACTTTGAAGCACAAGTGTGGAAAAATGATAGTAGCATTGTCCCTTCTCTCTTTTTATCTCATTTTTTATTTTATTTGGGCCTTCCTTTTTTTGGCCTCTTTTCTTTTTTTCTTTTTCGTCCAGAGTCTCATCCTGACTTGTGGGGGAATCATAGTCTCCATCATCCTTTCCTCACTTGGGACAATGCTCTAATAATGATGATCATCACACTTTATTCACTTATAGCTCAAGAATTACAACTCAATACTTAGAACAAAGTATGACTCTATGTGAATGCCTTCGGCGGTGTACCGGGATGTGCAATGATGCATGAGTGACATGTATGAAGAATTATGAACGGTGGCTTTGCCACAAATACGATGTCAACTACATGATCATGCAAGCAATATGACAATGATGAATCGTGTCATAATAACGGAACGGTGGAAAGTTGCATGGCAATATATCTCGGAATGGCTATGGAAATGCCATAATAGGTAGGTATGGTGGTTTTTTTGAGGAAGGTATATGGTGGGTTTATGGTACCGGCGAAAGTTGCGCGATACTAGAGAGGCTAGCAATGGTGGAAGGGTGAGAGTGCGTATAATCCATGGACTCAACATTAGTCATAAAGAACTCACACAATTATTGCAAAAATCTATTAGTTATCGAAACAAAGTATTACATGCATGCTCCTAGGGGGATAGATTGGTAGGAAAAGACCATCGCTCGTCCCCGACCGCCACTCATAAGGAAGACAATCAATAAATAAATCATGCTCCGACTTCATCACATAACGGTTCACTATACGTGCATGCTATGGGAATCACAAACTTCAACACAAGTATCTCTCAAATTCACAACTACTCAACTAGCATGACTCTAATACCACCATCTCCATACCTCAAAACAATTATCAAGTATCCAACTTCTCATAGTATTCAATGCACTTCTATGAAAGTTTTTATATTAAAGCAAATTTCCATGTTGTTCTAAAGGACTCTCAAAATAATATAAGTGAAGCATGACAGATCAATAGTTTCTATAAAACAAAACCACTGCCGTGCTCTAAAAGATGTAAGTGAAGCACTAGAGCAAAAACTATATAGCTCAAAAGATATAAGTGAAGCACATCGAGTATTCTAATAAATTTCAAATCATGTGAGTCTCTATCAAAAGGTGTGTACAGAAAGGATGATTGTGGTAAACTAAAAAGCAAAGACTCAAATCATACAAGACGCTCCAAGCAAAACACATATCATGTGGTGAATAAAAATATAGCTCCAAGTAAAGTTACCGATAGACGAAGACGAAAGAGGGGATGCCTTACAGGGCATCCCCAAGCTTAGGCTTTTTGGTGTCCTTGAATTTTACCTTGGGGTGCCATGGGCATACCCAAGCTTAGGCTCTTGCCACTCTTTGTTCCATAATCCATCAAATCTTTACCCAAAACTTGAAAACTTCACAACACAAAACTCAAAATAGAAAACCTCGTGAGCCCCGTTAGCGAAAGAAAACAAAACACTACTTCAAGGTACTGTAATGAACTCATTCTTTATTTATATTGGTGTTAAACCTACTGTATTCCAACTTCTCTATGGTTTATAAACTCTTTTACTAGCCATAGATTCATCAAAATAAGCAAACAACACACGAAAAACAGAATCTGTCAAAAATAGAACAGTCTGTAGTAATCTGTAGCTAACGCAACTTCTGGAACCCCAAAAATTCTAAAATAAATTGATGGACGTGAGGAATTTATCTATTAATTATATGCAAAAATAATTAACTAAATATAACCTTCCAAATAAAAATGGCAGCAATTCTCGTGAGCGCTAAAGTTTCTGTTTTTTACAGCAAGATCAAAAAGACTTTCCCCAAGTCTTCCCAACGGTTCTACTTGGCACAAACACTAATTAAACACAAAAAACACAACCAAAACAGAGGCTAGATAAATTATTTATTAATAAATAGGAGCAAAAATCAAGGAATAAAAATAAAATTAGGTTGCCTCCCAACAAGCATTATCGTTTAACGCCCCTAGCTAGGCATGAAAGCAAAGATAGATCTAGGTATTGCCATCTTTGGTAGGTAATTCTTCAATAAGACACCTATAACTCTTAGGAATTTCTTTATTTTTATTAATTATCAAACTCCTAGGCACGAAATCAAGAAAATCATTTGTAGCAAACGGTTCTTTAATGATAGCAAAAAGATTGGGATGAACACTTATTGATTTTAAATCCACAGTTTCCTTACTAGAGGATTCACCCTTATTTTTAGGAACATAAACAAGCTTGGAAATTTTGGTAGGAGGATTTGGAGTATTTTTAACAGAAGAGAAAGCGGACTCGAAGTTGGTGATAATTCCCTCACTTTTATCGATTCTAGTAGAATCTTGATCTATTCTTTCATTAACCATGGGTTATTTTTCCTTAAAACTTTTCAGAGTAACTCCCACCTTAGATCCATATTGGGTAATTTGGTTGTGGATCTTTTTATCCAAATTCTCAATCAACTCTACAGTAGCAACTTTATTCTCAATAATTTCAAGCCTTTGCATCACATGTTCCAAAGTTAACACAGTTCCATTAACCAAAAGAGGTGGTGAGCCAAACAAATCTATCATAGAATTATAAGAATCAAAAGTATGGCTACCCAAGAAATTCCTTCCGGTAATGGTATCAAGAATATATCTATACCAAGGAGTAGCGCCTACATAAAAATTGCAAAGAAGAACGAAAGTAGATTGCTTCCTAGTAGATCTATTTTGCGCATTGCAAATTTTGTACCAAGCATCTTCTAGATTTTCTCCCTCCCTTTGTTTAAAATTAAGAACTTCATTCTCGGGAGACAAAGGAGTAGATAAAGGACTATCCATAACGACGAAGCAAGAGGAAAAGAGGCGAACGGAAAGAGAGAGCAAGAGGAAAAAGGGCGAATAAAACGGCAAGGGTGAAGTGGGGGACAGGAAAACGAGAGGCAAATGGCAAATAATGTAATGTGAGGGATAAGAGTTTGTGACGGGTACTTGGTATGTCTTGACTTGACTTGGCGCGAATCTCCCCGGAAACGGCGCCAGAAATCCTTCTTGCTACCTCTTGAGCACTGCGTTGGTTTTCCCTTGAAGAGGAAAGGGTGATGCAGCAAAGTAGCGTAAGTATTTCCCTCAGTTTTTTAGAACCAAGGTATCAATCCAGTAGGAGATCATGCTCAAGTCCCACGCACCTACACAAACAAATAAGAACCTCGTAACCAACGCGATAAAGGGGTTGTCAAGCCCTTCACGGTCACTTACGAGAGTGAGATATGATAGATATGATAAGATAATATTTTTGGTATTTTTATGATAAAGATGCAAAGTAAAATAAAAGGAAAAATAAATAACTAAGTACTGGAAGATTAATATGATGGAAGATAGACCCGGGGCCATAGGTTTCATTAGTGGCTTCTCTCAAGAGCATAATTATTATGGTGGGTAAACGAATTACTGTCGAGCAATTGATAGAATTGAGCATAGTTATGAGAATGTCTAGGTATGATCATGTATATAGGCATCACGTCCGCGAAAAGTAGACCGAAACGATTCTGCATCTACTACTATTACTCCACACATCAATTGCTATCCAGCATGCATCTAGAGTATTAAGTTCATAAGAACAGAGTAATGCTTTAAGGAAGATGACATGATGTAGAGGGATAAACTCATGCAATATGATATAAACCCCATATTTTTATCCTCGATGGCAACAATACAATACGTGCCTTGCTGCCCCTGCTGTCACTGGGAAAGGACACCGCAAGATGGAACCCAAAGCTAAGCACTTCTCCCATCGCAAGAAAGATCAATCTAGTGGCCAACCAAACTGATAATTAGAAGGGACTTGCAAAGATAAACCAATCATACATAAAAGAATTCAGATGAGAATCAAATATTGTTCATAGATAAACTGGATCATAAACCCACAATTCATCGGATCTCGACAAACACACCGCAAAAGAAGATTACATCGAATAGATCTCCAAGAATATCGAGGAGAACTTTGTATTGAGATCCAAAGAGAGAGAAGAAGCCATCTAGCTAATAACTATGGACCCGTAGGTCTGAAATAAACTACTCACACATCACCAGAGAGGCCATGGAGTTGATGTAGAGGCCCTCCATGATCAATGCCCCTCCGGTGGAGCTCCAGAAAAGGCCCCAAGATGGGATCTCTCGGGTACAGAAGGTTGCGGCGGTGGAATTAGGTTTTTGTGGTGCTCCTGGATGTTTGGGGGGGGGGGTACGTGGACTTATATAGGTGGAAGAAGTACGTCGGTGGAGCAACGGAGGGCCCATGATGGTGGAGGGCGTGCCCAGGGGGTAGGGGCGCCCCCTGCCTCTTGGCTTCCTCCGTTGTTTCTTGACGCCCACTCCAAGTCTCCTTGATCACGTTTTTTGAGAAAATCATGTTCCCGAAGGTTTCATTCCGTTTGGACTCCGTTTGATATTCCTTTTCTTCGAAACCCTAAAATAGGCAAAAAACAACAATTTGGGTCGGGCCTCCGGTTAGTAGGTTAGTCCCAAAGATGATATAAAAGTGTAAAATAAAGCCCATTAACATCCAAAATAGATAATATAATAGCATGGAGCAATCGAAAATTATAGATACGTTGGAGACATATCAGTTTTCTCTATCGAAAAATATCCATGGCAATTTGACTAGAAAACACTCGTAGGTTTAGCATTTTTTATTTAAGAATTGGTTAAAAATGTACATCCATGATGTATGCCAAATATGCTTTTGAGTTATGCCATCGCTCATGTTGAGGTCATTGCCAAAGCCAAATTTGTGGGAACCATGATAAGCAAGTTTCAGCCTCAATGCCAAGTGTGGAGATTCATTAAACAAAATTGTTTGCATGATAGTGGGATAAGAGATAATGTAAATAATAAAGGGTGAGATGATGTTTTTAAGATTGTTGTCTCCTGAGTATCCAGAGTTGGATGTTCAGGCAATGACAGCTTTCCCCCCTCCGTCGGAGGTAACAGAAGACAAAGGGGACACGATGTTTTACCCAGGTTCAGGCCCTCTAAATGGAGGTAAAACCCTACTTCCTGCTTGATTGTCTTTGATGAATATATGGGTTATAAGAGTTGATCTACCTTGAGATCGTAATGGCTAAACCCTAGATGTCTAGCCTATATGAATTTTGATGATCCATATGGACTAGCCCCTCTGGTTTGTATATACACCAGAGGGCTACAAAGGCGGTTTACAAGTGAAGGAAACAATACAACCGGTCTCTAATCTTGCCCTCCATGCATCCAGGAGTCCTATCCAAACACAGGAAATAATCTTTCGTTCTATCTTCACGGCCCATCAGCCCGGCCCAACAGGCCGGACACCTGAGGACCCCGAATCCAGGTCTCCCTCAGTAGCCCCCGAACTTGCCTTCAATGATGACGTAGTATCCGGCTTATGTCTTCGACTTTGCAAGGAGGGTTCTTCAGTATACTTCGGACCAACGACAGTCTAGTTCTGACCTCTATGTTCTGTCTTTATGACTCCTTCCTGTTGTCGCTTCGATTTCCACGCGCCGGGTGAATATGAACGGTCCGTGATTTTTTGCAAATAAGCCCCTCATCACGCTCGGATGGCATCTATATAAGGAGATTTAGATCCCCAAATGCCATCTCACATCGTGCAAAAGAAAAACCATCAAGATTAGCGATGAAAAAAGCCTTCCAACATGGCCAGTTCCCCAGGCTCCTCTTCGCACCCCCATGGCCCTCAAGAGGGTGATTGGCAGAGTTGCTCAGTGCCTCATCTTTAGCTGAGTTGACTCTAGACGTAGGGCTATCTTCCCCTTGCAGATCTAGTCTCCGTTCGAGCGGGATTGTCCTCAATCGGCAACAATGTGATGGCTGAGAATTTCCCCAACCCCAATAAGGAGGAGAGGGTGTGCTTCGTCCCATTCTTGTTGTGGGGCCTAGGATTTCCAATATATCCATTTCTCAGGGGCCTATTGGAATTTTATGGCATCCAACTGCACAACCTTACCCTAGGTTCGATTCTGCACATCTCAGGTTTCGTTGCCCTGTGCGAACTGTTCTTAGGCATTGAGGCCCAATTTGAACTATGGAGGAAGTTCTTTTGCCTCGTTCCCCGCCATCGAGGAGGCTCCATATTTGAAGTGGGTGGTGCCGAAGTATGGCATATAGCCGGATCCGGATACCTCATAGGAACTCCCAAAGAGGTATACCCACAGTGGTCTTCGGAATGGTTCTACATGGATGATGTCCCACTGCCAGTCCCAGTTCGGCGTGGCCTTCCTGAATTTTCCAGTGCTCCTTTAAAGAAGCGTTTCAACTGGCGTCCCCGAAGTCCAAAGGAGGAAAACAGTGTGGAAATAAAAAGGTTGGTTAGCAAGGTCAGGTTACTAGCCCATACCGAGTTCTCGATAGTCGAGGTTATGGCTATTGCAATAAAGAGGTGCGTCCATCCTCTCCAATCTAGAGTAACTCCCTTATGGTGTTACAACGGAGAAGATCATGACGCGCCCCGTGACAGACGGAAGGGTCCGGATACCCCTGCCGAACTAGCCACAATCTTGGCCAATCTGTATAAGGGTGAAAAAGAAGATTTCCTCCACTTAAACTATCGGGAAGGCTATTCCATGTACAACCCCATTGAATGGGTAAGACTTCAATTATTTGTGTTGCCTTATTGTTGTCACAACATGCTAGTCCAATTTGTTCTTTGTTAAAACAGTCATGGCGAAAGATGATCGAGGACGTTCACTGTCCTGCCCCATAGCCAGAGGACCATAATCACGATGAAGACCCTGGCTTTCGCGAGGATCCAGATATATACATAGAGTTTGATGATGGGGTATTTTATCAAGCGAGCCTTGATAGCTCGGAAGTGGCTATCACCGCCGACTACCCCTGCCCCTATCCCTTCTCCATCGTAAGTATTCGGAGGGCTCTTAAAAGGAAGTCCCTACTTGCACCTTTATCCATTATACCGATCCGAACTTTAATAGGATCGGCGCTCGGCAGACCGTACCTCCTCAAGGGCGGCCCCTATGCAGGGTAGTCGTTCCAAATGAAAGGGGACTGGGAGCGCTGCAGAAACCTCATAGTCTTCCAAGAGGTATGTCTGCTTAATACATGCCTAGGCACGAGTCCGGATTGTTTAAAGTCTCCTTTTATCCTTGATGTCAGGAAAAACATGCGGCAGACGGTGGGAAAACACCCTGTTAGCCAAATGTTCGCCAATCCGGTGTCGGACTCACCAACTAGGACGAGAGCCGATGCAATGCCAGTTCCGCCGCCTCATGAGGATTCAGACGACGTATCTGTCACGAATTTCGAAGTGGAGATCGTGATGAATCACCATCGATTGAAAGAGACCATGCGCACTTCGACCTTTTCCGAGCAAGAGTTTACCGCACTCAGCTCGGTGGATGCATATATCCGAGCCGCTCGAGACGGACTTGCCGGAGTCACTCAGTTGTTCTCGAATGATATAAAGGTAAAATTTTATGCAATTTTGATACTCATATGCCAGTAGCCCCCGAGACTTGAAGCGGTGAGGTAAACCGATTTAAGGATCGATATGTCCCGCAGGTTCTCAAACAGAAGAATATTGCGCTATCCCAGGAGCTAAAGATAAATCAAACGCAGCTAAATGCTGTCACCGCTGAACTGGCGGAAATGAAAAAGGCCACAATGAGCGCGTCCGGGAAGAAAAAACAAGAGGAGGAAAAAGACAAACAATCCAAAGAGATGGAGAGCTTAAGGGCTCAGTTATCGGCCACGCAGAAAGAAAATGAGAAGCTAAAGGGCGGGATGTTCAATATGTCTTCCTTTCTTATTTAAAACCACCCTAGGGGCCCATGTTTAGTCCATATTTCGGAACGGCATGACTCTGTTGCTGTAGGCCTATTAACTGGTCGACCGGAAGAAGAAGTATCTGATGTCGCTTGAAGCTACGTCGATATTTCCCCAAAGAGGAAGGGATGATGCAACATAGCGGCGGTAGGTATTTCCCTCAGATATGAAACCAAGGTTATCGAACCAGTAGGAGAACCAAGCAACACAACTGTGACGCCCCCGATTCAATCGTACACTAATCATGCACGCAAACGTGTACGATCAAGATCAGGGACTCACGGGAAGATATCACAACACAACTCTAAAAGTAAAATAAGTCATACAAGCATCATATTACAAGCAGGGGCCTCGAGGGCTCGAATACAAGTGCTCGAACATAAACGATTCAGCGGAGGCAACAATATCTGAGTACAGACATAAAGTTAAACAAGGTGCCATAAGATGGCTAGCACAAACTGGGATACAAATCGAAAGAGGCGTAGGCCGCTCCTGCCTGGGATCCTCCTAAACTTCTCCTGGTCGTCGTCTGCAGCCTACACGTAGTAGTAGGCACCTCCGGTGTAGTAGGAGTCGTCGGTGACGTCTGGCTCCTGGGCTCCAACATCTGGTTGCGACAACCGAGAGGAAATAAAAGGGGGAAAAGGGGGAGCAAAGCAACTGTGAGTACTCATCCAAAGTACTCGCAAGCAAGGGTCTACACTACATATGCATTGGTATCAATGAAATGGGTAGTATTTGTGGATTGAACAATAGAATACCAGAATAAGAGGGGGATAGCTAGTCCTATCGAAGACTACGCTTCTGGCAGCCTCCATCTTGAAGCATATAGGAGAGAGTAGATGGTAAGTTCACCAAGTAGCATCGTATAGCATAATCCTACCCGGTGATCCTCTCCTCGTCGCCCTGTGAGAGAGTGATCACCGAGTTGTATCTAGCACTTGGAAGGGTGTGTTCTATTTAGTATCTGGTTCTAGTTGTCATAAGGTCGAGGTACAACTCCGGGTCGTCCTTTTACCGAGTGATATGGCTATTCGAATAGATAAACTTCCCTGTAGGAGTGCACCACATTACCCAACACTCTCGATCCCTCTGGCCGGACACACTTCCTGGGTCATGCCCAGCCTCGAAAGACTCAGACGTCACATCCCTACCTAGGCACAACAGAGAGGTCAGCACTCCGGTCTAAATCCTATGCGCACAGGGGTCTGGACCCATCGCCCATTGCACACCTGCACGTTGCGAACGCGGCCGGTAAGTAGATCTAGCCTCCCTAATACAAGAGCAGGCGTTCCAGTCCAATCCGGCGCGCGCCGCTCCAGTCGCTGATGTCAAGAAGGCTTCAGCTGATACCACGACGTCGAGTGCCCATAATTGTTCCCGCGTAGTTGGTTAGTGCGTATAGGCGAGTGGCCAGACTCAGATCAAATACCAAGATCTCGTTAAGCGTGTTAATTGATGTAATCGCGGACGCCGACCAAGGGCCAGGCCCACCTCTCACCTAGGTGGTCTCAACCTGTCCTGTCGCTCTGCCACAAAGTAACAGTCAGGGCCCGTCGGGAGCTCAGGCCCACCACTACCGGGATGGAACCACCTGTCCTTTCAGCCCTCATATCAGAATCACTTGCGGGTACTCTACGAGCCGACCCGACTTTAGTCACCACATGTATCATGTGTGTGCAAGTGTATGACAGGTGGGACCTGTTGACTGCTGAGATAGCAGTCAAAAGTCCCAGATGACTGGTCAACGGGGTCAAATAGGGGTCCAAATGTCATAGTGACATAGTGTTTAATAGTTTTTTTAACTCTATCTAAATAGTGGTGGAGCCCCACTGTCATAGACCGAATATAAATTAGACTTATTTTTAAGCACTTAGTTAACTGAGAGGGCCCACACGTCATAGTCTATTATAAAGGCGGGGGGTTATTGCTAATGAGGGTTATCCCTAATTAATCCGGGCTGGGCCCTACTGGGCAGTGGCCGAGCTGGTCACACGCACGCGCGCTCGATGCCTCGGCCATGGTAAACGCCATGGCCAGCAGCAGCGGCCGCAGCTACGCGGCGGGCGTGGCCAGGCCACGACCGGGGGGGGGGGGGGGGGGGGGGGCACGACGGCCAGGCCACGACGAGGGCCGACGCGGTGTGAGGCAGGTGGTGTGGCCGGGGGTGGCCGGCGGCGGCGGCAAGCGCGGCGTGTGGAGAATGACAGCAGTCAGCGGGCGGACGCAGGGCTTAGGCGAGCGAGCGCGACGCAGGCAGGCGAGTCCGGGCGGAGCGGTCGCGGAGGCGGCTGCAGGTGTGGGCAGCTGCGCGGGTACGCCAGGCAGCAGCAGTGGCGACCCAAGGAGCAGCAGCGAGAAGTAGCAGAGGATGGCCGGGAGCAGCGACAGTAGTCGGCAGAAGAGCAAGCGGGCGTGGGGCGACCGGACGAGCAACACAGGGGGGCGGCCAAGGGCGAACCCCGCATGTGGGAGTGCGGCCAGACTAGCAGGGGGCGTCGAGCACGGGATGAATGCACACAAGAGCTCGGGTGCGGCAAGAGTGAGGTCCGGCCATGGCGGTGGGGGTGCGGCATACGGCGACGGATCGGCGGAGTAAGGGCCGGGAATCGGAGGAGGGGCTCACAGTGGAGGTCGGTGGCGTGCTCGGGGAGGCCGGGGTGGACGAGGTGACACAGATCGATGGCGGCGGACAGCACGGCACCGAGGTTGAAGACGACCGACGCAGCGACAATGATGCGGTGTGTTAGCCTCGATCCAGCAACGAAGACGAAGGAGACGATGACGAGGAGGCTTCTCGGCAGCGTATTCACGCGCCTGGGAGCATGATATCCATGCAGTTGAGCTCAGCCATGGCGATGACGTACTCGGGCGCAAGCAAAACGGCGATGGCGAGGAGGGAGTGGGGGAACCAGGGGTTAGGGTTGCTTGGGGGTCAACGCCGTCGCTTTTATCCGTCAAGGGGTGCCGGGGATGGCCGGCACGTGGCCAGGGCACCATGGATGCCCGCCACGGCTCCTCTACTCCTGTAACTGGAGGTGGAAGGATATGTGAGGTGGGTTGGGCTGGCTATTGTTGCTAGATGGGCCAAGGTGCAAAGTGCCACTAGAGCCCACTAACACAGTAGTAGTTAGGCCTTTTCCTTTTATACTTTGATGTTTCTTATTTTCTTTAGTGTTTTGCATTCTTCTATAAACTAAATGAATTTAGTTGAGCATGAAATATGGCACACCTATATTAGGCAGTGCGCTGAGCTAGACCTCCAAGTTACAATTTATTTGGAGTACTCTAAATATTTGTTTAATATTTAAAAGCATTTGAATAATTGTTTTGTCGCGGTTTTATCTACTATCATGCATTTAAATATTTTACTTAAATATGGGTTCTTCACCATAACTACCTATGCAATATTTGTCACAACCCGGACATTTTAGTTTTAACATTTGAAAACTTTTGTTGTTTGCCTTGATTTTGAATTTGAATTTGAATCGGTTTCGAATCAATGCGATTTTATCAATAGTAACCGAGGTGATGTGGCGGGGGGGGGGGGGGGGGGGTCTGGTTACGAAATTCTAGCGAGTGTTCTCGTTCTTAGTTGCTCTTCTCGAAGAGGTCGATACATTACGTTGATGTCATCATTTTTCTGCTTCAGGTCATCATGATGAAGTTGTCATCCTTCCTTCAGGATTTTCATCGTACTTATGAAAGGGTAGTAAGGGAAAAACTCTATAAGGACGGATTCTAATGAGATTGAGCATCAGACAGTTAACTCAGGGGAAGAAGCGTATGGTATCTCTCGAATTGAAACTTAAGAAGATAACGAGAGCAAAGTAAGAAAGTACCATGAGAAGTTTAAAACGGATAGGAAATCGCTCAATGCCTAATCAGAAGGTGAAAGGGTTTCAGGGCAATGAAAATAAGTATTGCGTCCGATACCAGAATGGGTCACTAGGAAGGTGCCCGTGAATTACATACATGGCCAGGCTCAAGAAATAACTTTGGAGACAGGGATATACAGAAGAGTCAGGTTTTGATCCTGTGGAACTATGGGTTATGGGCCCATCATGTGGGTTAAAGTAAGAGGGGCAACGACATCTTCCATGGTCATGATAGCAAGGCATGTCACGGAATAGCCTGTCAGTTATGTCGGCATCAACATCGGTACCAAGGGCGAGGGACGAGGAGAAACATTTTCCTGCTCGTTGAACAAGGCGGACCAATAGGCAAGGTTCTCGTCCATGGGTGGCTACCAGAATGTCATCAACAATAGTAACAGGGTCTTATTGACAGAGTTGTACAGGAGGTGCTTACCTAAGCAGGGAATTATCACTGTTTACACTACAAAAAAAATACACTTCCGTGATGATACATGTTTGTCACAGTAGGTCGCGTTTTCTGTCATGCATGTACATCCATGACGATTTTATGACAGAATCAAGATAGTCATACTTGTGCTGTCGTAGAAGTGTTCCATGACATTACCAAAATTATCATCACATAAGTGTCCACTTCCATGACGATAAATCGCGCGTCACAGAAGTGCTTTCGTCAAGGGTGACTGACACGTGGCATCCACCATAACAGAACACCGTTAAGCTATCAGGTCGGGTTTTGGATCCAGTAACCCGTTAACAGCCCCGACCAATGGGGATTTTCCACGTGTAAAATCATCATTGGCTGGAGGAGACACGTGTCAGGTCCGCGTTGGCACAGGTGTCACTCATCCAATGGGCGAGATGCGCCTATGATATGTTGACACGTGGACCGGCCCATCAAGTTTAAATGGGCCGGCCCAACTAAAGGCCCACAAAATTTTGCGGACCATAATGGGCCGACCCAGCTAAAGGCCCACGAGATTTTGCGGACCATAATGGGCTGGCCCAGCTAAAGGCCCACAAGATTTTGCGGGCCATAATCGGCCAGCCCAGGTAAAGGCCCACAAGATTTTTGTGTGCCATAATGGGCCGGCCCAGGTAAAGGCCCACAAGATTCTTGCGGATCATAATGGGCCGGCCCAGCTAAAGGCCCATGAGATTTCACCGACATTAATGGGCCGGCCCAGCTGTAGGCCCAGATGATTTTGAGGACCCTAGTAGGCCGGCCCATTGACTGGCTGCCATGTTTTGGGCCAAATGCCGGCCCATATTTGATCCGGTCCATTAATGGTCTGCCACGCTCCGGCCTAATAGTGGCTCATATGAGATTCGGCCCGTTAAAAGCCTACCATGTTCTGGGCCAAATTACAGCCCACATCAGGTCCGGCCCTTTAAGAGGCTTTGGGCTCAATTATGGCCCATATCAGATTTGGCCCGTCAACTGGACACTATGCTTTTGGGCCCACTTGCTAAAGGCCCACTTAGTAACTCGGCCTGATATTAGTTTTGGCATGTTAAGGGCCCATTTAACATTTCGGCCCTATATTAATTTCGGCCTGTTAAAAGCCCGTCATATAGTTGGGCCTAACTACGGCCCAGTTTGCATCCGGCCTGCTCGCAGCCGATATCTGATTGGGCCAAATAAGGACCGAGACAATTTTGGCCTGTTAAAAGTCCGTGATTTGATTCGCACAATCATGGGCTGGGGCATTTAGGGCTGCTGCCGGCCCGTGAGCTGTTCGGCACGTTTCAGGCCCAACCTACATCGTGATTGCATGACGGCCCGATTATGTACCGTAATTTTACGGTTTGGCCGGTTTACTGCAAAGACAGAATATATATACAGTAAAATAATTGCAGCATCGTGAATAAGAAAAAAAAACCTATATACAATAAAGAAATTACGGCATATTACATCCACTGGGCATCAAAGCTCGCCACTATGATAATAAAGCACAAGCAGACAGCAGATTACATACACTGGGCATCAAAGATCGCCACCAGTGCAAATAAACACGCCGACAAAATAATATACAAAACCGACAGCACTTCAATAGAGTTCAAGAAAGGTTAGCCCTGCTGGGGAGCTGCAGCGCAAGCAGCTGAACAAGATGATGAGACTGCGCTTGTTCAACACTTATATCTTCCTCACTCTGAAAGATAAACAAGCAGACAGATGACATGTTTTGCACATAAAAGTATCAGTGCTGACAATTCATCACATTTCTTACTGACGAATAAAGTGACACAATTTAAAATTGCAATAACACAATATGGTATTGTTCAGGTCAAGACATGGCAGGAAATGACATTGTGAAGGAGTTGGCAGCTTCACGACACCACTGGATTACAGATCAAGAACTCATAAGTATCAATGGTTAGTGTGCTGTCAATTTATACCATTTCAGATTGGCAAATAAAGAGACGGTTTAAATAATAGTAGAATGATATGACATTGTTCATAGTTAAGACATTGCAGAATATGACATTCTGCTGTAGTGGGTAGGTTCACCACACCACTGGATTACGGATGAAGAACAGAAGCATACATGCAGTGCAAAAGAAGATCACTTGCTCTGTATAGTTTAATTTACATGGTATGAAGAAGGAACTTGGTTGTACAACTGAAAACTTAAATTGAGAAAGGACAAACATTTGTTTATGAACTAGATAATAAACTTTAAACAAGCAATTTGATGCAAACACCAAAAATAAACAGCTGTTGCAGTCATGCCTAACCAAATATATACAACAAAGTTTGAAGGCTTGAGATGGACAAACTTACATTATTGGTGAAGACAGGCTCTATAAAGGCCTTATCCATGCTGATGGGGGGGGGGCAATTCAAGAAGTTTACCATAGAATCTTCTTCAAAAGCATTGCCTTTATTCTACATTTTGTTAAGAGTAAATATAGATGTGAGAATTTACGAAAAATGGAGAATATTTAAGATAAGATGAAGAGTGATGCTACATAACAAAGTAGCTATAAATGTAAGTGCAGCGATACAGGCAAAAGGTACAACCAAGAGCAATGCACAACTAAACTTCTTCAGTACCAACCTTATGGTAAGAGTAAATATAGATCTGATGTGTAGAAAATGGAGGGCAAAGGAAAATAAGCTGCAGAGTGATGGTACATGAACAACTACCTGTCATTATAAGTACACTGATAAAGGACATCATGGACTTACAAGAACAATGCAGAGCTAAAAAAACATTGGCATTGGATATATTCTACACTAATGTAACCATTCATACAGATCAGATAATTTGGAGCGAACAATTGATAAGCAAGCTATCATGCATACTGCTGTCACATAATGAACCAGGTATGTATGTAAGTACAGTGATACAGGACAACATGTACTAAGAAGATCAAAGCAGCGGGCAGCTCATTCTTATCAAACCGGAATTCTTCTTCGAGCAGATTTCCTGCAAAAAAGATCCGTAAGGCACATGCGGAAAAGTAGAAGTTCAAATTTTCATGTGATTTCATAGACAGTACCTCATCCTGGGAACGAGACCAGTGCATAACAAGGTTTTTCCATTCAATGTCTTCTAAATTTAGCACATGAGACTTCACTGGAAATTCGTTTATAGACTTGCCATCAAAGTGTGATTTCCTCAGGTAACACTGATACTGCTGCAATGCTTCCTTGAAAAGCACAAGCAAGCTTTGCTCGTCATGACTATCCAGATTGACCCTCGCCTAGTTACAACAATGTAATGTAAATGATGTGTTCAATCAACAGAAAATAGGAAAATAATAACCATGAATAATAGCACTTACACGTAAGTTAGATAGGAAGATGTGAAAATGGTGTTTGTCTTCACAATAATCTTCCCATGATGGGAATATATGCACGTAGTCTCTAACAACATTGAAAGCATTGTATTTTAAACTGGGAATAAATGGAATGGGGTTCCAATCTGCAGGAATTGGCCGTCTCTGTGGTTGGGATAGGTCTTCGGCCGGTGGACTTGCTGTACTTTCTGCTGGAGTGGGATTTTTCTATGGTACAACTGGTGCTATGGCAAATGAAATCGGTATACCTTTTGCTGGAGTGCAGGTCCTATGTGGTGGGGCTAGTGGTGTGGCCAGTAAAGTATGGGTACAGTCTACTGGAGTCGGTCCTACGTTTTGTGTCACTGGTTGTACAACCAATATAAGTGGGCCGCTGTCTGATTTCTCCGGCACCACCACGTTTTTCAAGGACTTTGCTGGTGCTCCTTCAGGTTCGGCAATCACTCTCTTCCTTTTTGATGTCTGATGCACAAGAACAACATTTGAGTGGAAAAACATAGTATGATGACAGATGGAATATGTATTGATAATGGATGGGCATGGCATCTCGACATGTATGATGAGTAAACTAAGTAGATGGCGGTGCAACAAAGTAGAAGAAATGCAAGACAACATATGCAAGATACCCGCAATCAATAAAACATTGCCAAATTAGAACAGGCACCTTGATGGGTGAACAGGACAGGACATCTGTCTTTGACTCCTCGAGGTTAGAATAGTCCTTAGGATCATATTCTGAACAAGAACCAACATGTGGGGAGCGTACGAGTTTCATTGCATCCAGAATGTCACTTAATGCCTTGGTGCCAATTTTGTAAGTCATTGCAGTGTTTAGCTTCAAGAGTGGACTGCTGCTAGTGCGACAGAAAGAAACTACACAGATCATAGTGTAGATATAACGGGAAAACCTTAAGCATCAGAGTAAAATCAGCAAAGTGGAACTTGCTGGAATATATGTGCTAGTATTGCCGATACGGCTAGAAAGGCTTCGGATACCAGCTCTGTCATGGGTTTTTCACGGCAGATGTCCTTGTGAAAGGACTTAGTCGTGGAGCCATCACAACGGGTTAACTTAAAGGGGTTAAACCGGACAAGGGGACACGGAGAGTTTATACTAGTTCGGCCCCTTCGATGAAGGTAAAAGCCTACGTCTAGTTGTGATTGTTATTGCTTGGGTTTCGAAGGCCAGGGAGCGAATTCGCTTTGTCTGGCTCTCGAGTTGTTGTCTGTCCCTTGAACCGCTGCCAGGTCGTCCCCTTATATATATGGGTGGCGCTCGTTGGTTTAAAGAGTCCCAAAGCCGGATCATAAACGTTTCTGGTTCGGTCTCTACACACCCTATCTTACAAAGCAAGTTACATGATTAAGCCGGTTTACGTCTACAGGCCTTAACTCACTTCTGGGCCTTGGGTCTTCGTAAAGCGCCATCATCTTCACATCTTCACGGGCTTCTAATCTTCATAAAGTTAATCCGGCTACTCCTGGCCCGTTTACATCCAGTAGTAATATCCCCAACATTAGGCCCCAGATTGATTTGAACAGGTTTCATGTCAATCCTTAGTAAAAACTTCGTCTTCCACATCTTCTCATATTTTGGTAAACCGCCATGATGTCATCTTCTCAGATCGGGGTAAACCGTCATGACGTCATCTTCATTAATGCTGAAGATTACCTTCATTAACGCATATCCAGTCATCGAAGCGACACCATTATTACTTATCCATTTTTTGAGCTCCTCGATTCCCGCACTTGCCGTTGCATCGTTGCACCTTATAAATAGGGGCAGGGGACCCTTTTTCTTTTCTTTCCTGCTACCCCTTTGTCCCTTCTTCTTCCTTGCTAGGTCTCTGCTCTTGAGCGCTGCAGCCGTCGACAAGCCTCGCCTCTGCCTCGCCGTCGGCCGCTGCATCACCCTGATCGAACCAGAAAACCATAGCGTATCTCCGCCGTTCTTGTGACACTGGTAACCCTTTTTTACTTCCATCCCAGATCTTATCTTTTAGGGTTTCACTATTCGTCGGAGTTCATCGAAAACTTCAGTGCTATTCCTCTCTTTTCTTATCTGTAGCATTCGAGGCTAGGTTGGATCTGTTATTCTTGCACGACTGTAGCCATAATAGTATTCTCCTCATTAAAATCCCTCTTTATACCAAGAACAACTTATCTGGATCTACTGAACTGTTTAAGTACCTGAAGCTTGAACCTGAATATTTTCAAATTTCTGTCATACCTTAGATCTGAAATTTTTATATAAACCTGTGAGATCTGTTTCCCCTCACACCAATATAGGCGGTTTAACTTTGTATAAGTAATCTATACCATTAGCCCTCTGATAAACCAGAGGAGCCTTTCACCTCCATAGTTGTACTCCGGTTTAACAGTGTCTGGGTACCCCTGTTCTGGTATTGCCTTGTTATCCATTTTTTCATTGGTCTCCGATTTATGCAATTTCATAACTTAGTATATCTTTTACTCCATTGCATCTTATACGTCATCATGAGTGATTTATAAACCGGCCTTTCATTTCCAGCTTGTTTATTCCACAATGGCCAAACAATTTACCACTTGCAACTGGGCTCATTCCCGGGTCATCGAGGAACAATTGAATGATATGGTCAACATCAGCACCTTGCCTAAGAAAACTGAAATTAAATGGCGAGTCCCAAGAGCAGAAAATCCTCCAACCCCGAGGCAGGGTGAGTTGGTTGTCTTTGTTGATCACATAGGCCGTGGCTTCAAACCGCCAGGGTCAAAGTTTTACCGGGATGTGCTTGCCAGTTTCCAACTTCATCCTCAAGATATCGGACCCAACTCAGTCTCCAATTTATGCAACTTCCAGGTCTTCTGTGAAGTGTACTTACAAGAAGAACCAACTGTGGAGCTGTTCCGAGACTTCTTTCACCTAAACCAGTGCACAGAATTTGTAAATGGCCCCAACACTGAACTTGGTGGTGTCTCAATTCATAAGCGTAAAGAAGTTGAATTTCCTCAAGCCAAACTGCACAGCCATCCTAAGGAATGGAACCAGACTTGGTGTTACTGCAGAGATACGTCTCCTGAAGATGAGAATCCCCTCCCAGGCTTTCGTGATCACCGGCTTTCCAACACCCATCCAATGCCGCAACGCTTAAGCTCTGCAGAAAGGGCCAAATATGCCCCTCAACTCGCCAAACTCCAGGCTTTCATGGCCAACAGTTTAACAGGCGTTGATTTCGTGCGCTGTTGGATATCTTGGAGCATCTTGCCGCTAAGCCGGCGCCCCGGTTTAATGTGTGAGTACACCGGTGATGTTGAAGACCCACAACATCATTGCAACATTCAGGTGACCGATGAAGAGGTCACCGAAAGTGTAAAGAAAATTTTGAATGAATCGGAAGTAGTCTGTAGTCAAACCGGACTGAACCCCTTCTATACTAAGAACAGACCGCCTGCTGTAAGTACTATACTTCCTTTTCATCCTTGATATCTTTAATTTGTTCAACTTGTAATCCTTCTTCTGTGTATGTATGTACAGGGTGATGATCCCTTCTGGAGACGGAAATTCGTAGAAAAAGCAGTAAAGCCAACTGGGGATAAAGCGGTCAAACCTTCTCGCCCTAAAACCAAAGCCGTCAAACGGACGTCAAAACAGAAAACGGCTGACCGGATTAACATGGAACTTGATGATTATGTTGATGATCCGGAAGTTGAGGTAGAACTTGACTCACTTGGCTCCCTTTTCATGCATCTCATTAACAATGATCTTCCTCAGGAGGACGTAGAAGGCAGTCAAGCTGATGATGTAGAGGTAATTACCCTTTCCTCCGGTTCAGACTCTAAGCCAACACAAAAAACCCGTCAAGTAGTCTGGAAAGTAAGCTTTTCTCATCCTCTTGCTCATTTGGATCCAACATTTATTTTGAAGACTCAGTAGCATGAAGCTCGCCGGACAACCCGGCACAGTGGCCAACAGGTTACCTCAACCGGTTTACCTGACACCCCGGTTCGGAAGCACCGGTCTGAGGTATCTTCTACTCCTGACAATTCTTATCCCAAGGCAAGTTATTTCAGACAACCTCTTAATCCGTCCAATTCCAATTATCAGGTGACACCTCCCTCATCCTCTGGTGAATCGACAGCAACTCAACTCCCCGCTCTGAAAACTGTGGTTGGGTAAGCTTTGCAATCTTGCATCTCAATGTGTTGTAAATCTAGAATAAAAATGTTAACCCTCCTTTTAATTTTGTCTGCAGAGCCAAACCCAGACCCAGGAAGAAAGCTCAGGTAAACAATCCGCCTGAAGACCCAGCCACTGTTGAAGAGGAACCAAGAGGTGATCCGGACCAGACTTGTGAACCGGAGGGCCTTCATCCTGAAGCCGCCTCTGACGACCCTCCCCTTCAAGGCCAAAACACGGATGAACCAAAAGACGTTGAGCCTGCCGCGCCTGACATTGAACCGGCCGAGCCAAACCGTACTAGTCCGGTGAGAGATGCTGAGACTCCATTATCACCAGCCAAAAACATTGAAGGTCAAGGAGATGATGTTATCATTACTGGAATGGGCCATAGCTCTCCTGGCCATCCCGTAATCTTGGCTCAACATAGTGCCAAGGAAGAATAGGTTGCTAGGGAAAAAGGCAAATGGAGTAGTGATTTATCGAATTATGCTCATCTCAACGCTGAAGAACTTCATTCTGGCTTCTTGAACCGTCTTCACTCAAACCGGGACTATGAAGCCGGTTTGGTGAATTTGATGAAGGAGCGATATGAGGTATTTTCATCTCCCTTTGTTCGTTGATTCAAAGTTGAAATACTAGCCCAAGTAGCCCCCAAGGGCCATTTTATGATGTTAATCATAAAGCGGGTCTTTATAGCACTTTAAGTTTCTCATCATAGACCCTCAAAATGTCAGGTCTCTAATAAGAACCAAGACTCCTCTTTTAACAATTAGATAGCTTTCCACAGTGTAGCCCCCAAAGGCCGGTTTAACTTGGCAAGTTAATCCGGGTTTTAATCCATGCATCCGTTTTAGAACAGACGTACATTAGCCCCCAAGTGTCAAGGATAATGCTTGCATTGTTCTGGAGACTTGTATAAAATGTAATAATTGAGAGCAAGTAGGCATTAGCCCCCAAGTATGAAGTGTATAACTTGTTATACGCTTTGTACTTAGTACATATATACATCTTGTTGTTTAATATACCTTCAATGTTGCAGGCTGAACTGAGGAATAGAGATGCCCGAAACTCTGACTTGCAAGAGAATGTGAAGTCACAACAAGAAGAAGCTGCAAAGGCCAAAGAGGAGCTGACCCAAGCCCTGGCCGTAATGGAAAAGCTGAAAGAATCTTTCAATAAAGATCGTGCTGACTGGGAAACTGAAAAATCCGGTTTAACCAAAAGAGCTGAAGACGCCGAGGCAGCCCGGTAACCAATTGTAGATAAACTAGCTGGCTTGAAGCGGCAGATCAACGCTATGACTTCTGCTATCTTTGGTAAATATCTCCTTATGTGTTTTGCGCAATTCAATGAACCTTATCATTGATGACCAAAATTTTGACATAAACCCTTGGCAGGCACTCAGATTGCTCATCTTGGTACAGACATGCGGATGAAGCTCAAAGCAGCGTATACTTTGATTGAACAGTTATATTCTGGGTCTCAGCGGTCTATTTGCACGGCGGCTTACAGCAAACCGGCACCAACCCTTGAAGCGGAGGATATCATAAAAGGATACCCAGGCGTGAAGGAGGACGGTGCAAACTTTGACAATGATGACCTCCGGCGGCTGACCAAAGAGATGCGGCCAATAGCCAGCAAGCTGGCCGAAGATACAGACTTGTCCCATTTTCAACCGGCTTATAACGCTAAAGGGAAAAGACAGCCTACCGTAATCCATGAAGTTGAAGAACTTGTGCCTCCGATTCGTAAGCACACTTATGCTCCTGATATTAATCCATCCAATCTTATCCATGAAGAGGCAGTGTTTCAAGCTTTAACTAGAATCGATTGGTCGAGGTTGATTTCTAGCGTCTGGGGAAGGATGCCCATACCAACTGACCCTCAACCATCAAACCGTCCAGACGAAGCGTCTTAAACCGGTTGCCGGTTTACTGGCTACTGTGTGCCGATACTTTGAAAAACAATTATGCAATTGGAGCCGCTTTGAAAGCTTCTTGTAATAGGATAGCCAAAACTCCGTTATCTGCCATGCCATCGAGCATTTTTTGTAATACCTCGTGAAAACTTGTTCCACCTTTTGGGATATATTTATGCATAGCTCGGGAATAGTTTCATTCCTGAATACAAAAACTTGCAAAGTGTCCTACTAGTTTACCACTGGACGGGTTATGATGCTCAACATATATACAATACTTAGATGAATGATCAAAGTTGTTGTATAAAAATTAATATGTGCAACATACCTTGTTGGTTGACCAACTGTTTTGGTAAAGGTGCTAACACCTAATCCGGAGTGATACTAACTCCATCCTTATAATGCCGGATTATGATAATAAACCGTACCGGGATATAACAATCACCGGGTTTTCTTTATAGCACTGGTGATTTAGTCAAACCAGACCGGGACAATGAACACCTGTTTATAACTGATCATGCACTGACAACTTGTAGTTGAAAGGCTAGCCGGGTCAAGGACGCCGGTTTATCAGAAGACATTTAATAACTTTTAAAAAGTAAAAAATCTTCAACAAATAAGACTCAAAAAGGACATATGTAAGGCTTTTTATGAGCTGCCAGGCTCCAAATCGAGGCTTTTCATGGGCTACCAGGACTCTGAGTTAAACCATTTAACAAAGCCTTTTAAGATGGGCCTCCAATTAACCAATCGTCGTTTTAACTTTGACAAGTTCAGGGTCTGCAGAAGATTGACTTGTCAAATGTTCGGCGGGTCATACCAGGATTACCTGGACAGGAGTGGCTTACTTGATGAAGGCAGGTTAACTCGGGATTTTAGGTGAATACACCAGGCTTCCAAGTCGTGGCTTGATAGCCAATTACAAGGGTCCTTTCAAACTCTTTGTTGCTTTGCAAAAAGAGCCCCCAAGTAACTTTGTGAGTTGTGCTCAGTGTGTGCCCATGTTTGAGTTTGTGCTTTGTGCAACACTCTCTTTGGCTCCACATCTTTTTCTTTTGTGGCTTAAACGCCTATCAAGAGGTGTAGCTATGGAGTGAAAACAACCAAGCCCCCTAGTGATATCCCTTCGTGGTTTTAAACCGATCAAGAGGTGTAGCTATGGTTCAGATATGACCAAGCCCCCTAGTGATTTTCTTTATATCCGCACGGCTGCTGAGACCGGATTAACAAAAAACTCCGCTTTGTCAGTAAACTCTTGTAAGCACACATAGGATGTAAAAAGAACAGATACCCCACTGTAACGGAGGCTCCGGTTTATTATATAATATATATATTGTCATAAATATGTACATATGAAGAGTCGATGGCTTCAAGTATAGTAAGGCTGAAGAAGAGCTATGTTCCATGGCCGCTTGGTCTCCTCCTCCGATTTACGTGAGTCTTTGTGCTCTCGAACATCAATGAGGTAGTAAGACCCGTTGTGCAGATTCTTGCTGACCACAAAGGGTCCTTCCCAAGGTGGGGATAACTTGTGCATATCAGTCTGATCCTGGATGAGCTGGAGCACCAAATCACCTTCTTGAAAGGTTCTGGTCTTAACCCGACGGCTGTGATAACATCGGAGATCTTGTTGATAAATCGCCGAACGTGCTGCTGCAAGATCATGCTCTTCATCCAACAGGTCCAGGGAATCTTGCCGTGCCTTCTCATTATCAGCTTCAACGTAGGCTGCCACACGGGGTGAGTCATGACGGATGTCACTAGGAAGAACTGCCTCCGCTCCATAAACCATGAAGAAAGGTGTGTAACCCGTAGACCTATTGGGTGTGGTGTTGATGCTCCATAACACAGAAGGTAGCTCCTCAACCCAACAACCCGGTGTCCGCTTTAAAGGAACCATAAGCCTGGGTTTGATACCTCGTAGAATTTCTTGATTTGCCCTCTCCGCTTGACCATTAGACTGGGGGTGAGCCACTGATGCTAGATCGAGCTGGATGTGCTCACGTTGGCAAAATTCCTCCATCTCCCCTTTTGACAGGTTAGTACCATTATCAGTTATAATACTGTGTGGAAAGCCAAACCGGAATATCACCTTTTTGATGAACTTAACCGCCGTGGCCGCATCACACTTACTGACTGGTTCTGCCTCCACCCATTTGGTAAATTTATCAACTGCTACTAACAGGTGGGTCTTTTTGTCCTTGGATCGCTTGAAGGGTCCAACCATATCAAGCCCCTAAGTCGCAAACGACCAAGTTATTGGAATCATCCTCAACTCTTGGGCCGGAATGTGCGCACGGCGGGCAAATTTTTGACAACCGTCACATCTCTTGACTAAATCCTCCGCATCAGCATGCGTTGTCAACCAGTAAAAACCGTGGCGAAAAGCTTTAGCAACCAAAGATTTTGAACCAGCGTGGTGACCGCAATCTCCTTCATGGATTTCTCGTAAAATCTCACAACCCTCTTGAGGAGAAACACAACGCTGAATTGCTCCTGAAACGCTGTAATGATGTAACTCCCCGTTGAGTATGGTCATGGACTTGGAACGCCGAATTATCTGTCGAGCCAATGTTTCATCGTCTGGTAACTCGCCCCGGTTCATGTAAGCCAGATATGGGATTGTCCAATCCGTATGACGTGCAGAGCTACCACCAATTGAGCCTCCGGATCCGGAATAGCCAACTCTTCTTCGGTTGGTACCTTGACTGGCGGATTATGCAATACGTCAAGAAAGACATTCGGCGTAACCGGTTTACGCTGAGAACCAAGACGACTTAAAGTGTCCGCCCCTTCGTTCTTTCGCCGGTCTATATGGTCCACCTGATAACCCTTGAAGTGACCAGCCACTTTGTCCACCTCTCACCGATATGCAGCCATGAGTGGGTCTTTAGAATCCCAAGTGCCAGACACCTGTTGAGCCATCAGATCTGAATCCCCGAAGCACTTAACCCGGCTTAAGTTCATCTCCTTAGCCATCCGAAGACCGTGGAGCAAAGCCTCATATTCAACTGCATTGTTAGTACAAGGGAACATTAAACGGAGGACATAACAAAACTTGTCACCTCGTGGGGAAGTTAGTGTGACTCCAGCCCCCGAGCCCTCCAACTGTCTGGACCCATCAAAATGAATAGTCCAATATGTATTATCTGGTTTCTGTTCAGGTGCCTGTAACTCCGTCCAATCATTGATGAAGTCCATGAGTGCCTGGGATTTGATCGCTGTGCGGGGTATATATTTGAGTCCATGAGGTCCAAGCTCGATAGCCCACTTAGCAATCCGGCCAGTTGCTTCTCTGTTTTGAATGATATCTCCCAGAGGGGCTGAACTAACCACTGTGATGGGATGGCCCTGAAAATAGTGTTTAAGCTTCCGGCTTGCCATAAACACTCCATACACCAGCTTCTGCCAATGTGGATACCTCTGCTTTGACTCAATGAGCACTTCACTGATATAATAAACCGGCTGTTGAACCCGATATTCCTTGCCAACTTCCTTGCGCTCCACCACGACAGCCACACTAACAACTCGAGCATTAGAAGCCACATATAGCAATAACAACTCCTTATCGATCGGTGTTGCAAGCACGGGCGGTTCAGCTAACTGCCTCTTCAGATCCTCGAACGCTTTATCAGCTGCCTCACTCCAGACAAAGTTATCTATTTTCTTGAGCATCTGATATAAAGGGATGGCCTTCTCCCCGAGACAACTGATAAAACGGCTCAAAGCTGTAATCCGGCCGGCCAGACGTTGAACGTCATTGATACACGCCGGTTTAGCCAAAGACGTGATTGCTGAATTTTTTTTCCGGATTAGCCTCGATGCCTCTGTTTGACACCAGAAAACCCAAGAGTTTGCCTGCTGGGACACCAAAGACACACTTGTCCGGATTGAGCATCATCTTGTAAACCCGGAGGTTGTCAAAGGTTTCTCTCAAATCATCTATCAATGTTTCCTCCTTTCTGGACTTTATCACAATATCATCCACATATGCATGAACATTGCGCCCAATCTGCTTATGAAGGCAATTCTGAACACAGCGCTGATAAGTTTCCTGGGCACTCTTGAGTCCAAAGGGCATGGAGACATAGCAGAAGGCTCCAAAGGGAGTTATGAAAGCTGTCTTCTCCTGGTCCTTAACCACCATTTTGATCTGATGATAACCAGAATAAGCATCCAGAAAACACAAACGGTCACAACCTGCCGTAGCATCAATTATCTGATCAATGCAAGGGAGGGCAAAGGGGTCTGCAGGGCAAGATTTGTTTAAATCTGTGTAATCCACACACATACGCCAAGTGTCGTTTTTCTTAAGAACCAGCACCGGATTAGCCAACCACTCTGGATGAAAGACCTCCACGATAAACCCTGCGGCCAACAACAGAGCTACCTCTTCACCAATAGCCTTACGCCTTTCTTCATTGAAGCGGTGGAGAAACTGCCGAACCGGTTTAAACTTAGGATCAATGTTAAGTGTATGCTCAGCAAGTTCCCTCGGTACACCTGGCATGTCAGAAGGTTTCCATGCAAAGATGTCCCGGTTCTCATGGATGAACTCGATGAGCGCGCTTTCCTATTTGGGATCCAGGTTAGCGTTGATGCTGAATTGTTTGGATGAGTCGCCAGGAACAAAATCAATCATCTTAGTGTCTGTGGCCGATTTGAACTTCAACACCGAATCATGTTCCGTAGTCAGTTTTTTCAAAGAGGTCATATCTGCCGGATCAACTTGCTCCTTATAGAATTTCAACTCCTCCGTGGCACAAACCAACTCAACATAAGCCGCATCACCTTCATCACACTCCAAAGCGATCTTTCTGCTTCCATGTACTGTGATAGTCCCCTTATGACCTGGCATTTTAAGCTATAGATAAACATAACACGGCCTTGCCATGAACTTAGCATAAGCCGGCAGCCCAAACAGGGCGTGATACAGGCTTTTGATTTTTACCACCTCAAAAGTTAATGTTTCTGACCTCGAATCATAGTCATCTCCAAAAGCCACCTCTAAGGCTATCTTGCCCACTGGATATGCAGATTTACCAGGCACCACACCATGAAAAACGACATTTGACGGTTTAAGATTCTTATCGATCAACCCCATACGGCGGAATGTATCATAATATAGGATATTGATACTACTTCCCCCATCCATGAGCACTTTGGTGAACTTATACCCCCAAACTTGAGGGGCCACCACCAGGGCCAAGTGACCCTGATTGTCAACCCGGGGTGGGTGATCCTCTCTACTCCACAAAATGGGTTGCTCAGACCAGCGCAAATACTGAGGCACTGCCGGTTCAACAGAGTTTACTGCCCTCTTGTGAAGCTTCTGATCACGTTTACACAAACTAGTAGTGAAGACATGATATTGCCTGCTATTTAGCTGCTTGGGATTGCTCTGGTAACCCGACTTCTGTTGCTGCTGCTAGTTCCCCTGATGGTTGTAACCTCCCTGGTTGCCTTGGTACCCTTGATTGCTGTGTCCGGTTTGGTTGCCTTGAAACCCTAAACCGGAACTGCCACCTCCGTAACCCGGCCCACGGAAACCACCTCCTGAACCGTCGGGTGGGCCATTATCATACTGGAACATATTGGAGTTCTTAAAATCCTGCATGATGTAACAGTCCTTCCAAAGATGCGACGCTGGCTTCTCCTTTGATCCATGCTTTGGACAGGGCTGATTTAACAGTCGCTCCAAACTGGAGCCTGAACCTCCGCCCCTCTGGGGCTGCTTGTCCTTGCGGCGCTGGCCATTCTCCTGAGCATTGGTGTTAGCAACAAAGTCCAAGCTGTTGTCGGCTTTGCGCTTACCATTGTTCCCTTGGCCTTCCAAATTATGCTGCTGACCCTTGGCATTGACGTTCTTCTTCCCTTTCCCCGGTTTGTCCTCCTCTGAGTCCGGGTCCTTGGTACTATCTGAATCGACGTATTTAACCAAAGCGGCCATGAGCATTGACATATCATTGCAGTGACGTTTGAGCCTCCCTAACTTCTGTTTGAGTGGCAGAAAATGGCAATTTCCCTCCAATGTTAGTACTGTGGTAGCTGCATTGATAGGATCTGATGAATGTAAAATCTCTGAGACCCGCTTGACCCAATGGGTCGTGGACTCCCCCTCCTCTTGGACACAAGCGGCCAGATCGACGATTGACATGGGCTCCTTACAAGTATCTTTGAAGTTCTGGATAAACCGGTGCTTCAGTTCGGCCCATGATCTGACAGAATTAACTAGTAAGCTCTTTAGCCAAGTACGAGTTGTTCCCTCCAACATCACGGTGAAGTATTTAGCACACACTGCCTCATCCACGTCTAACATCTCCATTGCCATCTCATAGCTTTCAACCCACGCCTCTGGTTGTAAATCGGCGGTGTAATTTGGTACCTTACAAGGTCCCTTGAAGTCCTTGGGCAATCTCACATTACGCAAAGCGGGGGTGAGACATGGCACCCCTAAGGAACTGAACATCACACCTGGTTCTACTGAAGCGGTAGGGTGAACTGGAGTATGATGACGCGCTCCGTGTCGAGCCGCTAGCTTGGCCTCCCAACACGCGCGGCCGTGATCCACAACATCCTGTGCATTAGTACCTCCCCCTGCCGGGTTGTGTCCTCGCGGCGAATTACGATGGCGTGCACTGCTTGACACGACCGGTTTATCCTCAACATGTCTGCTATAGCTCCTGCTCGGACGTGAAGTTGAGTGAATCCTCTCGCGACTGTGTGAATATGCCTGCTGCTGATTTAGCGCCGTTTGAAGGAGATCTCTGGCCCGACGTGCCTCAATCGCAACTGGTGATTCACCATCGGTTGGGAGGGCTGCCAGGCGTGAAGCGGCGGCCACAATATTGTCCAACGGGTTGGAATAATGCCCGGGAGGTGTTGGCACATGATGTGGTACAATGTTGTTCTGACGAGGTGGGTCCATCATGCACGGTTGAACCAGCGCTCCTGTTCCTGGTGCCTCCGCCCGGTTCAGTACCGGCTGGTGACTAGCTCCTGCTCCTGGTGTGTTGAAGAGATTTCGCGGCTCATAACCCGACGGGAGATGCGATCGGTACCTTCTTCTCAGGACCTCTTCGGAAGTGTTCTGATCCAGCCTAATCCGGTAGGTCTGTGCTTCCAATTCAGCCCGTTCTGTGGCCATCCTAGCGTTCTCCGCCGCTAGGTCCGCTTTAGCCTGGGCTATCTGATCCTTCACCTTGGCAATCTCCGCGTTGTGCTGATCCCTGGCTGCTGCATCCACCTCTGCAGCCATTAACGTTGCCAAAGCGTCGAACAGGTCAGACAGGACCTGAGCTGGAGGCAGCGTAGAGCCTCCTGCCCCCGCCGGCGTGGCTGTTATTGAACCGGAGAGCATTGCTGCAGCAGTTGATGAGTGAGGCGCCGACTGTGTACCGGCCATGAAGATGGCGACCTGGTTTAGCAGATCAGGGGAGTCCGGAATACTGTTACCCTCGGATCCCCCACCAATCCGGCCATCTTGTAACTGATAGAGCGATTCGGTCTCTCCAGAAGACTCGTCGTCGGAATAGACAATGGTTTCTCCATCAGATGCCGGTCCGTCCTCGTATTCTGCTCCATGAATAGCACCTACGAAGACGTGCTTCATCACAGGCTGAACCGGCGAAGAACTTGTACGCTGAGCCATTTCGATGATGTCGGTGCAGGTGTCCGGCTCAGGGGCCGGTTCGCCAATCTTGCCGATGAAGACGTGAATCCAACCAAAGGGGACCCGGTACCCATATTCAATTGAATCGGCCTCGGGACCCCATCCTGCGTTGTCGATGTAGAGCTTGCCGCGACGACTCTTCGTCATCCGGCCCACAGCGTATCCTTTGAGTCCATCAAAGCTGCCCTTCAAGAACTCGAAACCATCGTGTGATAGCCCCACAGTGGGCGCCAACTATCATGGGTTTGTCACGGCAGATGTCCTTGTGAAAGGACTTAGTCATGGAGCCATCGTAACGGGTTAACTTAAAGGGGTTAAACCGGACAAGGGAACACGAAGAGTTTATACTAGTTCGGCCCCTTCGATGAAGGTAAAAGCCTACGTCTAGTTGTGATTGGTATTGCTTGGGTTTTGAAGGCCAGGGAGCGAATCCGCTTTGTCTGGCTCTCGAGTTGTTGTCTGTCCCTTGAACCGCTGCCGGGTCGTCCCCTTATATACATGGGTGGCGCTCATCGGTTTAAAGAGTCCCGAAGCCGGATCATAAACGTTTCCGGTTCGGTCTCTACACTCCCTATCTTACAAAGCAAGTTACATGATTAAGCCAGTTTACGTCTACAGGCCTTAACTCACTTCTGGGCCTTGGGTCTTCGTAAAGCGCCATCATCTTCACATCTTCACGGGCTTCTAATCTTCATAAAGTTAATCCGGCTACTCCTGGCCGGTTTACGTCCAGTAGTAATATCCCCAACAAGCTCTCTTCAAGTGAAGGCGCGGTACTGTTAATATCAGTGTAACTCTCAAAGACGACACAGCTCCCCACATTTCCTTGCTATTCTTATAGGATTCAAGTGGACAGGCCACTACAAATCCTATTCCTATGTTTACAAGATCCTACGAATCAAAGAGGCTGAAAGTGTCCATCACAACCGACCGTATAGACCTCTACACTGCAAATGTCCCTGCTCATCTTCAGTACAAGGAACATATTGTACTACTATCATACTCCCTTCGTTCCAAAATATAAATCTTGGTAGATATTTCCACTATGGATCACATATAGATGTATCCAGATACATTTTAGAGTGTAGATTCACTCATTTTGCTCCATATGTAGTCCATGGTGGAATCTATACAAAGACTTGTATTTAGGAACAGAGAGAGTACATATTAAAGAAGAACGGAAGAGGAACATGGTAAAGAAGAGCAAGCAGATTTTGGATAATAAAATGTTGGTTGCGCAGTGCACACACATGATGAACCAGAGCGCATTAAGAATGCAACTCCCATCTGTCTCTTGACCATTTCAGGCGGTTGGATGAAGATCCTACGTCTCCTAACCCTTCTTCTTCCTCGTCTCTGATTCTTCCCATACAGAACACCGCACAGGCTGCCGGCCGGAGCACCGGCCCCCACCGCCTGTGTTCCTTCACCACCCCCACCACACCCCGCCCCAATCCCCACCCGCATCGAGTTTTGTTCGTTCGGCGAGGCCCCATAACCACCCGAGCCCCTTCGATCGCACCGGCGAACTCCGGCGAGCTCTAAAAAATCGACTGACCCAATTTTGAAATTTAGTCTACTATGATTTAACTAGTGTGGAATATAAAAGGGGAAAACCATAAGCATTTGGGAGTATAGTGTTGAGCGTGCCATGGAGGATCTGAAGGTGCAAACCAGACAAAGGCAACTTCGCAACCAAGATAAGAAATCAGAGTAAAGCAGTGGCGATCTATTTTCTTGCTGCGATAAATAAGTTGAGCAGATACGAAAGAGTACCGCCTCTGGTGTGGCGCCGTGTACACATCTGCTGAGAATTTGACGGTGCTGCGGTAGCGATGGTTGTCGGCGGTGTGGAAGCAGATCTAGGAGGGTAGACGGTGGCGGCGGGGCGCGGTGGACGAGACGGTCGTAGGAACGACGCCGGCAAGGTGGACGACGGTGGGGATGAAGCGAGAGGACGGGATGCAAGGATCCCGGTCTGAAGCCGTGGATGAGAGAGGTCGATCTCTTGTAATGGACGGTAGCGTCGGGGTATCAGCTCCGGCATAGTGGAGGAGGACGGCGGTGGATGGGGTGGCGGACGGCGGCAGACGGAGGAGGGTGGGGTGGAGAGGGTGTTTTGGCGCCCACGGAGTACGAATGGGGAAAAGGGAGGTAGAGAGGAAGGGGGAACCATGTATTCAGGGCGCGCTTGTCTCAAATGCGAGGAAATTTAGAAACTTAGCCCCCATTTCAAATTTCTACTACATCACAGCAACATTAGTCGGTTGGGGATAGGACGGTAATCTCGCATACACTGAATATTTGCCGACGAGAGTTTGTTTTTGGCGCCCACTGTGTATGAATATGAATTGGGGAGGGAGTCGATTTCGGCCGAGGACACACTGTGTTTTGGCGCCCACCGTGTATGAATCCGGATGAGAGGCGGTTACGTCACGTTTGGGTGAAATTACAAACCTACCCCTATCAAAACCTATAGAAATCCAGCAAATAGGCTTTGCGTGGCAAGGATAGGCAGTACTGATTTCCATCTCGCAGATTTTGGTTTCGGGCGGTTATTGCGACTTTCCTCGCTTCATTCAAATTTTGCAGAGTGCACGTTTACCGTGCCAACTCAATTCGAATCCTGTTTGTATTCTATTTTTTCAGGCGGGATCCATTTTCAATTGGAATTACATTCTATATACATCATTTTTTTATATATACTTTCAAAAGCACAACAAAGAATTCTGCTCCTTTATATGTATAATATGATTTACAAATACAACAATCTTGAAATCTTAAGGTTGAATTCGAAAAAATTTAACCAAATTATGTTCTACTAAAATGTATGGATCAGTAATATCTACATATTAAATAACATAGATGTGCGTGAATTCATATGAGTATGCATGTTTGATAGATCAATTTTGGTTCGAGTATGGATTACATGTATCATCATCTTGAATTCAAATATTTGAATCCCTTTTTTGTTCACTCCTTTCACGCCCATATCTCTCGCATGCATGCTCCTTCAGGTAGCTATCACTCTCTTTTCTCTAGCTCACCCGCACGCTCACTTCATGTTTCTCCTATCCTCACAAACATGGTTTCTCGACGTCTCCCTTGAGAAGTGTCACACTCTCCCTATCATTATACATTACATGGTTTTCATTATCTCTCATGTCTCTACTGTTCTCTGGTATCACTTGGTACCTAAGCTTTCTTTTTCACCGCCACACACACAGTCTCCACTCGTCTTTCACTTTGTCTTTCTCTCTATGGGATTCTCTCACACACCCTATATGTCTCTACATATGACTCATACCACTAAAATTACTCTCTCTCTCTCTCCTGTAGACACAACATTTGTTGCGGTCTCCTTTTCGTCTCCATCCTAGACTGACATTATTCATTTGTTTACCGATCAGACAACCCCGACTACCGTCTCCTCTCTCTCTCACAGACACACACACAACTCCTGCTTCCACTCCCCTTCTCGACTACCGTCTCTCTCTCACACACACAAAACTCTCGCTTTCGCACCCCGACTTGTATTTCTCTCACAAACATTTATCGACTAGCTAGCCTCTAGATAGGTTTATACACCCGCACACTCGTGCTTCCACCATCGCATACATGTCTCTCTCCCGCTCCTTATATCTATGTAGATTTTTCTTCCCTTCTTGAGACACGCCCTCTCGATCGTGCACACACACACTATCGCCTCATTTTAAGCTGATACCTATCGCGCACACACTCCTTGTGTCTTTGTCACACATGCACTCCGTCCTCCTCCACTCTCCCTCTCTCTCACACACAGATGGGCTTTTTGCAACAACTAGCAAGATGCCCATGCGTTGCACGGAACATCAAGATGCATTTGTAGGAGTAGTTTATCTTGTGGGGGAAAAGGATGAACGAGGGAAGGCCTTATTTGCAAATGTGGAGAGGGGTGTGGGTATCTTTTTGCAAAATTGCCATAGTTTCCTTCCTATCCGTCAGATATAGATTGGACGGCCTATATTGCAGGGTGGAGGGCACACGATCATCACCGACAATGCTTTTTATAAGAGTAGGGATAAAAAATAGAGTTGGTGATGATGGTGGGCCTACCATCCTGCAATGTAGGTCTTCCGATTTATATCTGACGGATAGGAAGGAAAATATGGCAATTTACCTGCACTCTTCACCACATTTGCAGATAAGGCCTTCCCTCGTTCATCCTTTTCTCCCACAAGATCTTGATGTTCCGTGCAATGCACGGGAATCTTGCTAGTAAGAGTAGAAATTAGACATATACCACTTCTTGAATCTTGAAACCAACAACATTCCTCCCTTATCTCATCAAAACCGCCAAAGGAATATATTTTGAGTGAAACATAACATATTTTTAGTGATATACGTATTTCAAAACTAGACTTTTTTCTATCAAATCGGTGAATATGTATTAATCTACTTTGATCATGTGGCAACGCATTGGCACATTCTAGTAGTTATTATAATTTTTTGGACACCAGACAAACGGTGGAGTACATATACGAAGACAAGAGTCGCACGCACGCAGTCGACCTCTCGCTGTCTCGCACACATGAGTGTTACGTAAAGGCGACATTAACAAATAAATCCTAAAACCCTAGGTGCACGATTGCTGCATTCGCGGGTACCGGGTACGTGGTGGAGCACCTTTGTAGGAGTAGTCAGCTCGCGTGATAATTTGATCCGTAGGAGTTGATGGTCGGGACCACATGTGAATGACTTGGAGCGCGGTGGCTCACCAGTTGCCATAGATCGAGTAGCCACGTTTAAAATATCGTTTTTTTAGCGGGTTAAGAGTTCTGATTTTCAATGGCGCGTTATAAGTAGTAAGTAGTTTTTAAAACGATTGGTATGGAGCGAAAATGGAATTCATAGTACTATGTACCACCTTGGCGTATGGGTGTATGGTTTTTTTTGCGATGGAGGTTGTATGGGTTTATGTTGCGAGATGTTGAACCTGGTAGTTCTAGGGCAAATACTATGGTTTAGATCTAACCCCCCTCTCTTATTTAATTCTTTGCCACATCAGCATGTTTGCTATTCCCGTGTGCATGATACCAGCTAAGATACCACCATTATGGCCAGCCTTAATCATCGCATGCAATAATTTAGTGCACCTTGAAATATGAACATGTGTGGGGCGTGTATGTTTTTAATGACTTGAGACTATACCTAGCCCGGCATGCAAGATGACTTATTATGCACCGTTCCCCATACCTACAGGAAGCCCGTGTGAAAAAATATGCATGCATGACTCTCCTCCCCCCACGCTCGTCCAATCTGTTGTGACCAGCAATATTTCCACCCCTTCGCTCCCCTGTAATTTACTCCAACAAATATTCCCACGTAGTTGTTACTTAACTGCAGGTGCATTGGGTCACTGACATATGGGCCCAATAGGTGTCCGGCCCACATGTCAGTGACGCAACTGGACGTGTAGTTAAGTCAGTGCAGCTCAGTCCATATCTTACGTAGGTGTGCCATTGCTCGCTATAAATATTGCGCCTCCCATGACATCGCTATCTCCTCCCCCTCACGTTCACGTTCATTGCTATCTCCTCCCCCTCCCTCTCATGTCGACCACCATGGCATCGCCCCTCCCAAGCCCTAGGAGCCCCTCGCTGCACCGCGCGGACGGTCACGTGTCGCCGTTCCGTTCCTCGCCACCACTAGTCAAGGAGGACGCGTCGGTGTTTCGCTCCTCGCCATTATGCAACGCGTCGCTGTTCCATTCGCCGCCACTAGTCGAGGAGGACGCGTCGGTGTTCCGCTCCTCGCCGCGACGCGACGCGTCACCGTTCCGTTCCTCACCGCCACTAGTCGAGGAGGACGCGCCGGCGTTCCGCTCCTCACCGCGACGTGTCGAGGTGGACGCGTCGGCATTCCCAATCTCGCCAGCACGCGCGCCGGAGGACGCGTCGGCTCCCCGCTACGAGGAGAACGCCGCGCCGCCCGCCGAGCCCCCCCCATCCTTGAGGAGCTTTGGAAAGAAATGGATGTCACCTTGTGGGAGGCTTTTCCTCCAGCAGAGCGCGCCAAAATAGAGGCGGAGAAGAAGGGCGAGGAAGAGAAGCGCACCGTGGAACAAGCTGCCTGGGAGGCCGATGTCGCGTCCGAGAGAGTCAGGCAATTGGCTCTTTGGCAGAAGGCTCATGCAAGGGCCGTGAGGGTGGCAGAGGACGCCCGTGCTGACGCCCTGAGTGCAGTCGGGCCCAAGCGCCTCATCTATGCTTGGTGGTACGTGGACCGGGTGCACGCTTCCAGCGAGGAGGAGTACCTGTTGGCGCCGGATCACCACACCGGTGAGGTCGCGCTCGCCCGCCGGCAAGCCGCCAATCAGCACCTTGCGAGTTGCGAGGCTGGGGAAGAGGTGTTGTGTCGGCGCGCTGGGAAACGGCCGCGCACCAGGGCACTCGTGGCGCGCCGCAAGCGTTCCTGTGAGCGTCATGGCTTTTAGGAGGAGTATACTTTTTGTTTCGTAAGGCGATCTCATTAGTTTTGGGATGCAAATGATAAATCCAAACATTCAGGAATTTTTAGCGTCCTTAATTAAGTATGTAAAAGGGAAAGTTTGGAAACCTTGTGTATTTGTACGCATTTTGCAAGTACATGCATATAGCACAAACTTTACTATATACTATCGCACTACACGTCTCTCTCGATATATGCTTGCAGACTGTGCTACTCCCTCCGTCCAGGTCAATAAGTCATCTTTGGTTATGCACCATGACCAAGATGGAGGGAACACTTATACACCTAGACGGAGGGAGTACTACGGCCTCTCAGCATCACAAGCATGCCCCCTTTTATAAGGCCCCACGTTGGAAAGGTGCATGCATGCAACCATTTCATTGGTTGTATTGAAAGCTATTATTGTTAGTGCCATGGCTGAAATGTTAATACACTTCATGTGTGCTTTTTCATTGGCTGCATGCATGTGAGAGAGTGCATTGGGAATGGAATGGAAGAATTAATGTGAGTAAATTACTATGTGTCTTGGTCTAAGAGAAGTTGTCTTTAGTCCTAATAAACCCGGACGGAGGGAGTACGTGCAAATGCACATTTTAACATTACGATGCGGTTTTTCTAAAAGTAGAAAACAACACTAGTCAAGCTTGTGAAACGATTCAATGCAAAACAAATGCAAAAATGCTCGTTTGATTGTTTACTTTTAGCTTCCTTTTTTGTGGTTATTTCTCTGTATCGAATTTTTTGCCTAACAAGTTGTGCCGTGCAATTGGAATTCCAACTTGAGTACTACTACTAGTAGGAGTACCTTTAGGCTTCTAGATTAGTAATCCCATAACTACTACCTCCGTCCTGGTTTATTGGTCCCCATTGTAATCTGTGTCAAATTTTGATCATAAATTTAACTAATTAAATGTTAGTGCATGTCACATGCACTACTCCATCTGTCTAGGTGAGTAAGTCATCTTAGGCTGTGCACCGTGACCAAGGAGGAGGAGAAAATGAGAAACGTTAATGTTTATTTGCTAATTAATAGTATTGCATGCAATGAACTAACCACTGCATGTCGTGTTTGATATCTCAAGTCATTAAAAGCATGCACACTCTTTATCTCTTATTGGTTGATATGTCAAGAAATGAGGTAGAAGTTAATGCACTGTGCCTAAGAGTTTTGGGATTATTTGGTTTTCGTAAGATGACTTACACACCTAGACGGAGGGATTACAATGGTGAGGAATAAACCAGTTAAATCTTTGGTCAAAATTTAGCACAAATTACAATGGTGAGGAATAAACCAGGACAGAGTAGTAGTTTAGAAGCCCAAATAAATGAGTGAGGCGCCTTATTGTTTCTCTCCACTATGACTAGTCTTGTTGGAAAAGCTGGGGAAGCCGCCAAAAGAACTGGCCCTAGGAGTAGTAGCTAGGGATCAAGTGTGCGAGATGAACCAGAGAAAGTAAATGTAGAGAGATGAAATGCAAAAAAGACGGAGCGATGTGATGGTTGCTTGTCCGTTTATTTTACCAGGCCACTTATTACTGGGAGTGGTTGGGTTTTGTGATATGACGGCTTTAGTGCCGCGCCACGAGCACCCGTACATCGGCCTCCTGTCAGTGTCAGCATTAGCGGAGTCGCTCCTGACGCACATTACAGAGACGGGGCGGCGGCCTGCGCGGGCCTCGCCGGTGCCCACGATCAAGAGGAAGACATTGCAGTCCTCCTCCGAGACTAGCAGGCGGCAGCGATCCTCCAGCGACTCTGGCATGGTGAACGGGTAGCACATCTCGTACTTGATGTTCTCCGCCAAGGGCCAGCAGTGACCGCTTCACGCATCCATGAGGTGATGCACCATGTCCACCAGCGAGCCACAAAACGGCATCGGGCACTCATAGCAGTGGACGAAGGGCTCCTTGGAGGCATCGAACAGGCTGTCCATGAAACGGGAGTGGCTGTAGGGGACGTTGCACCAGTTGAATATATGAGCAAGTTACTACAAGATTTAATCCGAATAAGCACAAAATAAATCATGACGGCTATAACAGAGATGAAACTAATCATGTGGACTAGCATAGTAGTAGGATACATAGTAGAAACATGAATTCTACCACGATTTCGAACAGGAAGGACAGAAACACATACGGTGCAACAGGAGCAACACCGTTGGCGTTGAGGTTGTCGCCCATGTCCAAACACCACGTAGACACGGTCTTTGAGCATGGTTCATAGTCATTCCACGCTCGGGCATTGAAGTTTGTAACTATTTTAGATTAGAATATACTACTCCTCCGGTGCTAGTAGCAGAGCAGAGTCCTACTCTACTACTCTACTCAAGAAAGTTAGGGCATAGCACTGTAGGGAGTACCAGTACTGTGATCACTCAAGCAAGTTGTCTGGCATCGACATGACCCTACGCTGCTGGTATGTGTCTCGTAAGTCAAGCGGCATGTTGTAGTCATCATCACCTGTCCACTTCCCGCAACACATATTCGCTTCTCCATCTTTGTCCGCACATAATCTCGTCCAATCTTCCATCCCCGCTAAGGCGCCTCCCCCCTGGTCCGAAACCCAAGCACTAACAATGGCAGAACCGAGCAGCGTCCGCCGAAAGAGTGGCTAGAATTTGCTCCCCATAGAGGTAATCAAGCTCATTGTTTCACGTGTGGACAATCTTAGTACCATGCCGCTCGCCACGTGCTCGTCGGGGCTGTACCGTTTACTCAAAGCCCTCAGGCCAGAGCTTCTTAAGCCAGCTCCTTGCTTGCTAATGCCGCCTGATCTGCAGAAACGGCGTGTCACGCAGCATAACGATCGTAGGGTGGCGAGCATCAACCCCCTTGACTGCGATCCGATCCCCGTCAGCCTCAACTACATTAACGGTATGTACTGGGTCGGCATGAACACGTCTCGGATGGTGCTCGTCGATGGTCGCGACAGCTGGATGCTCGTGGAGGTCTACACCCGGCGATTGATCCCCCTTCCTTCGATTAACATTGCACTGCTTTGGCACTGCGGCCCATAATACTCGGAATCTTACAGTAGCCAACATGATACCAAGTTTGATTTGCTCAAGGTTGTAATCTGCCAAGTGCCCACAAGATCTGCGAATTATAAAGACTTCAGGCTAATTGCGTTCTTCAACCACGGTCTCGCCTATCTGACAGGTCACTGCGGTAAGTGGATAAATCTGCACGTCCATCGCAGGATCATACATCCTCCATGGTTCTCTGATGCCATTGAACACAAGGGCTTCATTTACGCTGTCGACTCCTTCTATGGCTGGACGTATTGCTGGCCTACTCCAGTCATCGCTACAAACGGCTATTACAGCAGTATGTTACTTTCCTATGATATCATGATGGCTTGCTTATATTACTGTCAACATTTGCGGAAAAAATATTCATGCTCATAACATGCTGTTCTTAAGATTGACTAAATCAAGAGCCCTTTTTTATTTGACTCCAACTTGATATGATGTTGTAGGCCGCCTGGTGTCCCTACCCTTCCTAATCCCAGAACCTTTCAAAGAAAAGCGGCATGGCAGTTGCAGGTGGTTCCTGGCTCGATCAGACGACGGCGAAAGATTGATGATCATTCGCACGTACCGGACGTGTTGTTTCGTGGAATACAATCACAGTCACTGCAAGGTCTTTGAGCAGGATCCCAGCTTCTCTGGGCCTTCAGGAATTTTTGACTGGAGGCTGGTAAGTAGCCTTGGTACACGCTCTCTGTTTGTCAGACTGAATTATCCGATTAACCAGGAGATAACCGACGGCAAGGATCATGATGGCAGCGCGGTTTCGTTCATCAGGCAAAACTGTGTGTACACAGCGTACCATGCGTCTCTGCATGCACCATACCCTGATATGTGCCGCCACGCTCTGCAGCCCAAAGTAGGAGAGAGGGTCGCAAGTATCAGACTTCGACCTGCTGGCTGGAGTTTCCCCCGTCAGGCACCCATCTGGTTCAAGCCGTCAGCCAATCTCCACAGCTTAATAAATAGTAACGTCTAACTGAGCCAGTTAGTTAGATGCGTACACTTGGTGTAGTAGAATCTTTATTTAGTTTGATGCATACTTGTTCTTTTTTGGTAGCCCTTTTGTAATGATGGCTGATGTTTGGTTTGGAAGAGAGAGCTGCGTCTTCACTCTTCTGGCCTGCTTACTGCTTCTGTTGCACCCCCAGCCCTGGTTGCTGCTGCTGCTGTTTTCAATGTACAATCAGTAGTATATTTCGTCTGTTGGTTGAATAAATGTGTTTTTAGAACGACAAACACAATGTTTTGGAAGTCGTTGCATGGTTCGATCCTTTAGTGCCCCGTACTGTACGTAGCGCATACTATTTTTCGTACGGAACACATTTTCCACTTGTTGATAACATGCAGCCCACTGATGAAGGCCCAATAGAGAAGCCCATAATTAATTGGAAGGGAGGCTCTCACATGAATCCGGCCCAGGTACATGCTCATGGTCCTCTAAACATAAATAAGTAAATAAATAAAGATAAATGCTCATGCACCAGTTCTTTGGGAAAATAGGTAGCCCGGTATTTCTTTTTGAAGAATACCAAGCTAGGCCTATTTGTTTTCTCCGAATTACTGGGCTGCAAATCTTTCAAGACGAGGAGGGATGCATTCCGTCCTGGCTTAAGAGTATGGTCAATGTCTGTTAAAAGTAATATCAAAAGGGGTTGGAAATTCCAAAAAAATTATAGCAAATGGGATATACGTATTTCATTGGATTTAACATGACATAGTACTAATTTATTTTTAAATTTGTTTCAGTATGGCTATTATTTTTTGGATTAAGAATATTTCTTTCCCCAGCAAAAATTTGCGAATTTTCAAAATTTCCCACATATTTAGTTAATTTTTTGACCTTGGTACTGACTAGAAAATGGCCAGCAATTCTAAAAATGGAAAACGGGCTACAATAAATTCCATATGAATTAGAAAATGAGTAAAAATTATAAAAATAATAGCAAATGGGCTATACACGCCACAGATTTCGAGGCTGACTTGTTTACGCAAGGCTTTGTCAGTGAACACACGATTCTAGCAGCAGTGACTGTTGGATGTCCATCCAACGGCCGACGTGCTTCTTCAATCTCTGATCTTCCTGCTCCAGCCGCCTAAACTAGCGCCGGCGGGACTGCCTGCTCCCTCCTCTTGTGGCCCGCTGTGATGCCGCGCAGGCTTCCCCGGCCCACCCTACTCCCTTCGTTGGCCTGGCCGCTTGCAATCAACTGCCTCCTTATTACGCGAAAAAAATGATTCCTCACACTGACATCTGGGACGCACCGGTTGGGAGGCTGACCTGTGGGCCTACTAAGTTGACGCGTATAGGGCTTGTCAACTTAGTCAACAAACGATTCTAGCAGCAGTAACCGTTGGATTTGAATCGAACGGTCCTGCTGCTTCTTCAATCGCTGCTCTTCTTGCACCAGCCGCCCAAACCAGCGTCGGGGAGACCGCCTGCTCCTGCCTTCAGTGGCCGGCTGTGCTGCCATTGAGGCCTCATTGCCCCCTACTACTCCCACCGCTAGCCAGGCCCTGCGGCGACGGCAGCCTCACACCGCAGCTGAACCAGTGAACCCTCGTACTCCTCTCCACGTGGGCATCCACTGCCGCGTCTTCCCCGGCTCCGCATCGTCCCCTTCCTAGGCGTCGATGTCGTCCACCGCCTTGGTGCTCTCGGTGCGGCGTGGTCAACGTGGTCAATGGCATTCCATCGGAAGAGTACTGTACATGGAGAGGCTGACAACTAGGTCCACGGCCACAACCCAGTTTTTTTGTGATTTGCCAAGTAAGTCGCTTTGTCAGGCCTGTTGGGCTGCAAATCTTTCAAGACGAGGAGAGCTTTCATTCGGCTGGCCGAGAAAATGGCCCATCAGTAATGAGAAATGGGCTATACATTTTTAAAACACATCAAACTGGCAATTAGTTTCAAATATCTTTTTTTTCATTTCGAGATTTTAAATTACATTAATTTTTATGCATGGAGAATTTGTTGGATTTTATATTGATATACATTTATTTTTAAAATCAGTTTGAATGTGAGTCAAAATTTCGTGATTAAAAACAGTTCGGACCGAACCGAAATATGCAAAATTTCATATAATTTTTTAACCGTGGCCACAATATGGGCTGTAAGGCTAACAAAAAGAATATGGGCTCCAAAAAAAACCTTAATAATTAGCAAATGGGTTGTATGTTGTTTTCCACAGATTTGAGGCTTTCTTAAAAAAAGGGTTGGCGCACAACCAGTGACTGTTGGATGGCCATCCAACGGCCGCCGTGCTTCTTCAATCTCTGCTCTTCCCGCTCCAGCCGCTCAAACAAGCGCCGGCGGGACTGCCTGCTCCCTCCACCCCGCGGCCGGCTCTACTGCCGCGCAGGCCTCACCGCCCCACCGTACTCCCATCACTGGCCTAGCCATCCCTCTACTCACCCACACCTATTGTTATTCTCCGACGACGGCGGACGAATCAGTAAACCCTCGTACAGTCGTACTCCCCTCCGCATGGGAAACAACTGCCGAGTCTTCCCTGCCTCCGTGTCGTTCCCTTCCTAGGCCTCGCCGTCGTCCACCGCCCTGGTGCTCTCGGCGCGGCTTGGTCAACATGGTCAACGACCGACATGCATCTGAAGTGGACTGTACGTGGAGAGGCCGACAGCTGGGTCCAAGGCTGCACGCAAGGAAATGCCTCCTTATTATGCGCAAAATAATGATTCCTCCACCTGACATCAGGGACCCACCGAAAGGGCTTCTGTATTTCACGAAAAAACATTACTGCCGCTGACAGCTCGGACCCACCAGCTATATCTTCGCACGCAAGGAAGTGCCTCCTTATTATGCACGAAAAAATGAATACCCCCTGTTAGCTGGGACCCAGTATAGTGACAGGCTGACTTGTGGGCCTACTAAGTTGACGGGGACAGAGGGCTTTGTCAACTTAGTCAATATGCACGATTCTAGCTCCAGTGACCGTACGATGTCCATCCAACGGCCGTAGTGCTTATTCAACCTCTGGTCTTCTTGCTCCAGCCGCCCAAACCAGCGCCAGTCGTGCCTCGTGCTCCTGCCTCCCGTGGCTGGCTGCGATGCGGCGGAGGCCTCACCGCCCCCTACTACTTCCACCGCTGGCCAGGCCATCCCTCTACTCACCTACACCCCTTGTTATTCTGCGGCGACGGCAGCCTCAAACCGCAGCGAACCAGTGAACCCTCGTACTCCTCTACGTGTGGGCATCCACTGCCGCGTCTTCCCCGGCTCCGCGTCATCCCCTTCCTAGGCCACTCCTTCGTCCACCGCCCTGGTGCTCTCGGCGCGGCATGGTCAACGTGGTCAAGGAACGGCTTCCATCGAGCATGGACTATACGTGGAGAGGCTGACAGCTGGGTCCACGGCCACAGTAAGGAAGTGCCTCCTTATTACGTGCAAAATAATTATTCCTCCACCTGACAGTGGGGACCCACCGGATGGGCCACCGTATTTCATGAAAAAAACGTTTACCCCTGACTGCTGGGACCCACCAGCTACATCTTCGCACGCAAGGAAGTGCCTGACAGTCGGGACCCACCTGGTTGAAGCGTACATAGCGTTGTCATTCTGCTCGCGAACGTGTACGTACATATATACTGGTGGATGTAGAGGCGCGCACGTGTCATAGTAGAGGTGTGTACATGTCATAGAGAGGCGCACACGTAGCATGTACACGTACGTACAACGGCCAGGGTGCAGCAAAGAAAATACGGCCACGCATGTGTACATACGGGCAGGGTCTCGAACGCCTACTCGCGCATACGTACGGCCAGGGCTCGTGTACATGGCTGGGTCGGAACGGAGAAACAACGTCGTCGTCGTGTTCATGGGGAGACAACGGAATGCGTCATGTTCATGGGGAGGCAACGGAATGCGTCGTGTTCAGCAGGAGGCAACGGAACGCGTGGGAGCCAACCGGCTGGGTCGGAACGGAATGCGTGGTCGTGTTCATCGGGAGGGCTTGGACGGAACAGGCGATGGAAACGAGGCCTGGCGTACCGCACAACAGAGAAAACGGACCTCCTACGTTCGGAGCGGGGTCCTGTTGATCGGGAGGGGTCTGGCGTACCACAAAACGGAGGAAACGGACCTCCTACGGTCGAAACGGGGGTCCTGTTGATCGGGAGGGGTGTGGCATACCGCAAAATGGACGAAACGGACCTCCTACAGTCGAAACGGTGGTCCTGTTGATCGGGAGGGGTGTGGCGTACCGCAAAACGGACGAAATGGACTTGTGTTGGAGCACTACGGGCGAAACGGGGGTCCTGTTCATCGGGAGGGGTGTGGCGTACCGCAAAACGGGACTCCACGGGATACTGTTCATCTCCACCGTCGACCTGCTCCAGCCTCCACGGGCTACCGTCGACCTCCTCCAGCCTCCACGGGCTCGTGTTCATCTAGCCTCCACCGCATGCTACTCCACCGGCTACTGTTCAACCACCCCTCCACCATCTACTGTTCATCCATCCCTCCACACCACGGGGTCCTGTTCAACCACCCCTCCACCGTCTACTGTTCATCCAGCCCTCCACCACACCACGGGGTCCTGTTCATCCAGAGGCAACGCCACCGCTCACTGTTCATCCACTCCCCCCCCCCCGCAACGTGTTCATCCAATCGGTCGGCTTCACTTAGCAGCAGTAGCAAAGGAATCGCTCGATCGGGTTCAGTTAACAGCCATCGATCGATCGCTCGGGTTCAGTAACGCGTAGCCTGCAGTGCAATCGCTCGGGTTCAGTTAGAGCCCAACACCTTGCTCGGGTTCAGTTGGAGCCAACGCCTCATACACACGCGCATACGTGTACGAGAGAAACACGCATCGCTCGGCCCCCGACCTCCCACCGTAACCGGAAACTCCCCGAAATTTTCCTCCCCCTCGCTTCTACCACGGTTTTTTCCGTCATGGACGGCCCAAAGAATGTCATGCAGCCGCGTCTCCGGCCCGCCCAGGACGAAAAGCCCATTTTCTGTCATGATTTTTTGTCATAGAAGTAGGAGCCCACCACATCTATGATGATACCGGGTTTTGTCACAATTATCGTCATAGAAGTGTCATATGTATGACAGAAATTTTTTTCGTTCGGCCCAAAATGTCACGGATGTGTCTTTTTTTTGTAGTGAGACAAGCCTCATGCAAGATGGAGAAGATCAAGTTTAGATTGCAGATGAGAGGATTTGCGGGCGTATCCAGTGATGGGCTTAGTGGGAGCCTAGCCCTCTATTGGGATGAAAATTTACAAGTGACAGTTTTGGACTCGTGTGCACGGTATATAGACGTGCGAATTGTAGATGGAGCAAATGATAAGACATGGAGGACGACCTATGTGTATGGAGAACCACGGGTGGAGAACCGACACCGTATGTGGAGTGCTCTGTCACATTTACGTGCCACCTCCTCGGAGCTGTGGCTAGTGTGTGGGGATTTTAATGAAGCCTTGTGGCAACATGAACACCTTTGTCATACACAATGATCTGAAATTCAAATGCAACAGTTCACGGACTGTCTATTGGCCTGTGAACTAATGGATTTGGGGTTCTCCGGGATCCCGTATACATATGATAATGGACAAGTGGGCAATAGAAATGTTCGGGTTCATTTGGACAGAGCATGTGCTGATGAAGCATGGAAGGATATGTTTCCCTTTACTCAGATTGATCACTTGGCGTCGTCTTGCTCGAACCATTGTCCATTGATGGTTCGGTTATCGCATGTGGAGCCACCTAAAAACAAAACTCCGGCTAGGTATGAGATCATGTGGGAGAGGCATCCAGCACTGGCCTCGGTTATCACGGACCGGTGGTGGCAAAGCAAGCCAAGTGGAACTCTTGGTGCAATTCGGGATGCTCTTAAGGAGATGATGGCGAAGCTACGCTCGTGGAGCAAGGAGAACTTTGGTCACGTTACATCTGAAATCGAAAAACTCCGGAGACAGCTAGCTGACCTGCAAATCCAAGACGCGGACAGATCATTGATAAAGCAGAAAATGTACCAGTTAGATGAATTGCTCTATAAAGAAGAGATGTTATGGTTACAGCAGTCGAGGATTACTTGGCTAAAAGAGGGAGAGCGGAATACTGCATATTTGCACCGACGGGCGGTATGGCGTGCGCGCCGGAACTACATCCAACGCCTGCGTAAAGCTGATGGCTCTTGGTGCACTGTACCGTCAGATATGAGCGCATGGCGAGCTCATATTTTCAGGAAGTGTTTACCAAAGACCCGACACTTACACCTACGGATGTGCTTGACGGTATAGCTCCTAAAGTGACATAGGGCATGAATGAGATGTTGTGTGCGCCCTTTTCAGAGGAGGAAGTGTCTAATGCCCTATTTCAGATCGGCCCGATCAACGCGCCTGGTACGGATGGCTTGCCGGCTAGGTTCTTCCAGCGCAACTGGGCTGTTTTGAAGACGGAGATCATTGTTGCGGTTTTGGACTTCTTTAAGTCCGGACATATGCCAGAGGGTGTGAATGATACGGCCATCGTTCTTATTCCAAAAGTTCCTCTTCCTAAGGAACTGAAGGATTTTAGACCGATAAGTCTTTGTAACGTGCTATATAAAATCGTGTCTAAGTGCTTAGTCAATCGTTTGCGACCATTGTTGGGTGAGTTGATCTCTGAAAACCAGAGTGCATTCATCCCTGGGAGGCTTATATCAGATAACTCTATCATTGCTTTTGAGTGCATCCACCATATACAAACTATGAAATCAAACAGTCCTACTGCTTGTGCTTACAAGTTGGATCTCTCGAAAGCATATGATCGTGTAGATTGGGAGTTTTTGGAGCAAGCCCTAATTAAGTGGGGGTTCTCGATGGAGTGGATTACATGGATAATGGCCTGCGTTAAGTCTGTCAAATACTCAGTCAAGTTGAATGGAAAGTTACTGGAGTCCTTTTCACCATCTCGGGGACTAAGGCAAGGTGACCCATGTCTCCCTTCCTCTTCCTGTTTATTGCTGATGCCTTATCCTCCTTGTTTTCCAAGTCAGTGAATGAGGGAGAGTTGAAGGGGGTTCGATCTGCCGTGGAGCACCAGTCATATCTCATCTATTGTTCGCAGATGATACTATGTTATTGTTTGAAGTGATGAGTCACCAAGCAACCATTGTAAAAGGTTTGTTGAACACTTATGCCAGAGCGACGGGTCAACTTATCAACCGTGAGAAGTGTTCCATCCTTTTTTCAGACAACTGTGCTGAGGCGGTGGCAGAGGAGATGAAGGGTATTTTGGAGGTGAAACAACAAGTTTTTGAGCCTAAGTACCTAGGCTTGCCATGGAGTCCAATTGACCTGAAACTTCATGAAACTTATTTTTGGACTAGAAGAAGGCCATGGAGTAAAAGAGTTGGGCCAGAAGAGTCCCGGGCTGCCCACGAGGGTGGGGGGGCGCGCCTCCCTACCTCGTGGACATCCCGGAGACCCCCCTAACTTGTTCTCGACGCCAAAACCTCTTACATATACTGAAACTTCCAAAAAGAAACCTAGATCGGGAGTTCCACTGATAGAAGCCTTTGTAGCCACCGAAAACCAATCTAGACCCGTTCCGGCACCCTACCGGAGGGGGGATCCCTCTCCGGTGGCCATCTTCATCATCTCGGTGCTCTCCATGACGAGGAGGGAGTAGTTCACCCTCGAGGCCGAGGGTATGTACCAGTAGCTCTGTGTTTGATCTCTCTCCCTCTCTCTCTCGTGTTCTTGATTCGGAACGATCTTGATGTATCGCGAGCTTTGCTATTATAGTTGGATCTTATGATGTTTCTCCCCCTCTACTCTCTTTTGATGAATTGAATTTTACCTATGAAGTTATCTTATGGGATTGAGTCTTTAAGGATTTGAGAACACTTGATGTATGTCTTGCATGTGCTTATCTGTGGTGATAATGGGATATCACGTGATCCACTTGATGTATGTTTTGGTGATCAACTTGCGAGTTCCGTGACCTCGCGAACTTATGCATAGGGGTTGGCACACGTTTTCGTCTTGACTCTCCAGTAGAAACTTTGGGGCACTCTTTGAAGTTCTTTGTGTTGGTTGAATAGATGAATCTGAGATTGTGTGATGCATATCGTATAATCATACCCACGAATACTTGAGGTGACATTGGAGTATCTAGGTGACATTAGGGTTTTGGTTGATTTGTGTCTTAAGGTGTTATTCTAGTACGAACTCTATGATAGATTGATCAGAAAGGATAACTTTGAGGTGGTTTCATACCCTACCATAATCTCTTCATTTGTTCTCTGCTATTAGTGACTTTGGAGTGACTCTTTGTTGCGTGTTGAGGGATAGTTATATGATCCAACTATGTTATTATTGTTGAGAGAACTTGCACTAGTGAAAGTATGAACCCTAGGCCTTGTTTCCTAGCATTGCAATACCATTTGTGCTCACTTTTACCACTTGCTACCTTGCTGTTTTTATATTTTCAGATTACAAAACCTATATCTATCATCCATATTGCACTTGTATCACCATCTCTTCGCCGAACTAGTGCACCTATACAATTTACCATTGTATTGGGTGTGTTGGGGACACAAGAGACTCTTTGTTATTTGGTTGCAGGGTTGTTGGAGAGAGACCATCTTCATCCTACACCTCCCACGGATTGATAAACCTTAGGTCATCCACATGAGGGAAATTCGCTACTGTCCTACAAACCTATGCACTTGGAGGCCCAACAACGTCTACAAGAAGAAGGTTGTGTAGTAGACATCAAGCTCTTTTCTGGCGCCGTTGTCGGGGAGGTTAGCGCTTGAAGGTATATCTTTAGATCTTGCAATCGAATCTTTTAGTTTCTTGTTTTATCACTAGTTTAGTCTATAAAAGAAAACTAAAAATGGAATTAAGGTTGCCTCATATGCTTCATATTTTTAATGTCTTTAGTGAAAATTAGGATTCCGATAATTGTGCCAAAGTGTTAGAAGAAGAATGTATTAAAATGTTTGGCACTAAATCTTTGGATGATGAGCATGATTGCAATGTCATTAGTATGAATTCTTTTAATACCCATGATGCTAATGATATGCAATGCCACAAGCTTGGGGATGCTATGTTTGATGAAGATGATATTTTTTGTCCCCCAAGTGAGCAAATTTATTATGATGAAAGCATCCCTCCTATCTATGATGATTATTGTGATGACACGTGTGCTATAAAGAATAATGATATCCATGAAACTTGTCATCATGATTTTAACTTTCAATTGTATTATGCCTCACATGATAGTTATTTTGTTGAGTTTGCTCCCACTCTTATTTATGAGAAGAAATTTGCTTATGTGGAGAGTAATAAAAATTCTATGCTTGTAGATCATGAAAAGAATGCTTTATGTGATGGTTATTGAGGGAGTCCTGGACTAAGGGGTCCTCAGGCGTCCGGCCTATTAGCCATGGGCCGGACTGATGGGATGTGAAGATACGAAGATCGAAGACTACACCCGTGTCCGGATGGGACTCTCCTTGGCGTGGAAGGCAAGCTTGGCGACTAAATATGTAGATTCCTTTGTTTGTAACCGACCTTGTGTAAACCTAGATCCTCCCGGTGTCTATATAAACTAGAGGACTTAGTCCGGAGGGATACTCATTACGATAGCCATACTAGCTAGACCTCTAGGGTTTAGCCCTTATGATCTCGAGGTAGATCAACTCTTGTAATACTCGTATTCATCAATATCAATCAAGCAGGACGTAGGGTATTACCTCCATAGAGAGGGCCTGAACTTGGGTAAACATCGTGTCCCCTGTCTCATGTTACCATCGACCTTAGACGCACAGTTCGGGACCCCCTACCCAAGATCCGCCGGTTTTGACACCGACATTGGTGCTTTCATTGAGAGTTCCACTGTGCCGTTGACGAAAGGTTCGATGGCCCCTTCAATCGTCGATAGTGACGATGTCCAAGGAGAAACCATCCTCCCTGGACAGATCTTCGTGTTCGGCGGCTTCGCACTGCGGGCCAACTCGTTTGGCCACCTGGAGCAGATCGATAGCTACGCCCCTGGCCATCAAGTCAGAATTGGGAGTTTGAACTACGTTGCAGACATCCGTGGAGATTTGATCTTCGCCGGATTCGAGACCGCGGCCATCGCTCCCGGTCACCTTGACGAACATGACCTATCGTCAGACCGCATCCAGGAGATAGCTCTTGTGACCGCTCCGGCCTTAGATCCAGAGCACACCATGGCATCCAAGGATTGGAGGTTCAACCCCACCACGGAGGCCACAGACTCCCTGGCGTTGGAGCCGCACATGGACTTAATCTCATGCAGTGCTTGTGTCAACGGAACTCCGGACTCTTCTCTGGGTATGAGTTCCGAACCATGCGAGTCCGTGGATACCAAACTTGATCGTTTATCGATCTTCGAGTTCAGCACCGCAGACATCTTCCAGCACTCACCCTTGGGCGATGTGCTGAACTCATTAAAGAGCTTGTCCTTGGCAGGGGACTCACAGCCGAACTATGTACGGTTCGAACTAGAGGCTGATGATGGGGAATTTTGCTTCCCACCCGCCACCCACTTCATAGCCACTGTCGAGGATTCAACCGACATGCTTGACTATGGCTCCAAAGACATCGCCAGTACGGACAAAGATGCCGACAAGGAGCAAGGCCAAAACCCGCCATTCACTGGACGACGGACGGCCACTTCTTTCTACAATGCATACATGGTGGATATGCCTGAAAAAACTAACAACGATGACAAAGAGGATCCAGTTGAGGATAAACCTCCTGAGAAACAGCCCAAGCGCTAGCTTCCTCGACGCCGCTCTAAGTCACGTAGTTCCAAAGACTGCAGTACGGGCACCGAAAAAAATAATACTCGGATGATGCCGAAAATAATGAAGACCCCGTCAAGGTAACCTCCGAACAGGGGGAACGGAAAAATGGGCAAGTTAGCCCTGATGAACAGGCCATACACGGAGACTCAGAGGACAATAATTATATTTCGCTCTCCGAGGAAGATGAGAGCCTCGGCAACGAGGATTTCATCGTGCCCGAGAAACCTCTCGAGCAGGAATGCTTCAAACGCCGGCTAATAGCCACTGCAAGGAGCCTGAGAAAGAAGCAGCTGCAGCTTCAAGTGGACCAAGATCTGCTCAATGATAGATGGACCAAAGTCCTGGCTGTCGAAGAATACGGCCTTAGTGGCCCAGCCAAAAGCTACCCGAAGCATAGATTGCTACCTCAGTGCGACGAGAAGGCGCTGGAGCCCATACCATCATCGCACAATGCGGCAGGTCGACCACAACTTGGTCCGGACAAAGCGGCAACTCAAGCCGAACATCAGACCGCCCCACCTCGCCATAAAGGCAAGAATAAAACAGCTCGGGGTTGTACATACGACCTTCAACATGACTTGGATAGTAGAGCAGGACATGCAAGATTGATCTACGGATCGCGAGGACATGCCTCGACACGCGATGACGGCTACCTATTCGGACGTGACAAGCCTAGCCACGCCCGGGCCGAAAACCGCAAATGGACTCCATCGGAGGTACGTCGCAGTGTGGCCCAACATAGAGGCGCCGCACACCCTCTTTGCTTCACAGACGAAGTAATGGAGCATGAATTTCCAGACGGGTTCAAACCCATGAATATCAAATCATACGACGGAACAACGGATCCCGCGGTATGGATCGAGGACTTCCTCCTCCATATCCACATGGCCCGCGGAGATGACCTCCATGACATCAAATACCTAACACTAAAACTCAAAGGACCAGCTCGGTACTGGTTAAATAGTCTGCCGGAAAATTCTATTGGCAGCTGGGAAGATTTGGAAGACGCCTTTCGCGACAACTTCCAAGGAACATATGTCCGGCCACCGGACGCTGATGACTTAAGTCACATTGTCTAGCAGCCAGGAAGCTCTGGACTAGGTTCTTAGTTAAAAAGAACCAAATCATCGACTTCCGGACGCGGAAGCCCCTGCGGCCTTCAAACACAGCGTCTGTGATGAATGGCTTGCACGCCACCTTGGTCAAGAAGGACCTAAATCCATGACAGCCCTTACCGCTCTAATGACTCGCTTTTGCACGGGAAAAGATAGCTGGCTCGCTCATAGAAGCAACAGCGCCAGCGACTCGGGCACTTCCGAAATCCAAGACGGCAATGGCAAGCCACGATGAAGAAAATGCAACAGTCGCAACGATAATGAAAGATCACGCGACACAGCGGTCAACACCGGATTCAGCAATCCCAAACCCAGTCAACGGAAGGCGAACCGAGACGGACCATCCAACCTAGACAGGATATTGGACCGACCCTGCTAGATTCATGGACACCCCGATAAACCAGCTAATCATACCAACATAAGCCATTGGGTCTTCAAGCAGGCTGTCAAGCTCAACGGCGAACACAAGGGGAGGAGGTCGCCAGGTGATAGGGACGACGGAGAGGTTCACCAGCCAAATACCGGGGGCCAGAAGCAATTTCCCCCCGAGGATCGATCAATCCCGGAGCGGAAATAGCAGTTCGGCTTCCGCCGCCCACCTCATATACCCGCAAAATTTGTACCGCGCATACATCACTACGCACTTTAGATACATTGGGCATTGGCGGAAGCACAATACGGACAAGCCCGCAAGCATTCCCGTAACATTTTTTCTACTTTCCTTTTTCTTTCTTTATTATCTCTTAAAAACAGGTGACGCAATGGACAAACATCTAAACTGACTCCATCGGAGTTCGGATCCGTACACTCACCTAAGGGGCTACTTTCGTCAAGGACTCCTGAAGGTGTCCTGGACTAGGGGGTACTCACCACGTCGTTTCCCGATCTGTTAGATTGGGCCAAGGACCCCCATGACCGTGTACTCATGGGCCAGTTCGGGCAGCTGCCGCATACAAGGAAGATTCCACAAGACTTGGCGATCAAGACAAGGACTCCTCCCCACCGGCGTATTTGGCTAGGACTCTTGTTATCCTAGGCCTCTGGTGCATTATATAAACCGAGGCCAGGCTAGTCGATAGAGATATACAACAACAATCATACCATAGGCTAGCTTCTAGGGTTTAGCCTCTCCGATCTCATGGTAGATCAACTCTTGTAATACTCATATCATCAAGAACAAATCAAGCAGGACGTAGGGTTTTACCTCCATCAAGAGGGCCCGAACCTGGGTAAAACATCGTGTCCCATGCCTCCTGTTACCATCCGCCTTAGACGCACAGTTCAGGACCCCCTACCCGAGATCCGCCGGTTTTGACACTGACATTGGTGCTTTCATTGAGAGTTCCGATGTGTGATCGGCAAAAGGATCGATGGCTCGTCTGCAGGTCAACTGCGATGCCGACATCTTCGTCGCCGGCTCGACTGGTCACCTTGGCTCGACCGACGACCGTGCTCCATCTCCAATCGTCATGTTCGGATGAGGGCCTTCATCAACATCAACTCCGATCTCTATCAAGTGTTGGTGAACGTAGCAGAAATTAAAAATTTTCCTACGCATATCACCAAGATCTATCTATGGAGAGACCAGCAACGAGTAGAAAGAAGAGGAGAGTTTGCATCTACATACCCTTGTAGATCGCTAAGCGGAAGCGTTCAAGTGAACGGGGTTGATGGAGTCGTACTCGTCGTGATTCAGATCACCGATGATCAAGTGCCGAACGGACGGCACCTCCGCGTTCAACACACGTACAGCCCGGTGACGTCTCCCACGCCTTGATCCAGCAAGGAGAGAGGGAGAGGTTGAGGAAGACTCCATCCAACACCAGCACAACGGCGTGGTGGTGATGGAGGAGCGTGGCAATCCTGCAGGGCTTCACCGAGCACCTACGGGAGAGGAGATGTGTCGCGGGAGGGAGAGGGAGGCAACCAAAGGCCTTAGGTATGATTGCTCCTCCTTTTCCCCACTATATATAGGGCCAAGGGAGAGGGGGAGGGCGCAGCCTTGCCCCCTCCTCCAAGGAAGGGGTGCGGCTAAGGATGGGGAGGAGTCCATCCTCCCCAAGGCACCTCGGAGGTGCCTTCCCCTTTAAGGACTCTCCCCTTTTTCCTTTATCTTGGCGCATGGGCCTCTAGGGGCTGGTGTCCTTGGCCCATGTAGGCCAAGGCGCACCCCCTACAGCCCATGTGGCCCCCCGGGGCAGGTGGCCCCACCCGGTGGGCCCCCGGGACCCTTCCGGTGGTCCCGGTACAATACCGATGACCCCGAAACTTGTCCCGATTGCCGAAACAGGACTTCCTATATATAAATCTTTACCTCCGGACCATTCCGGAACTCCTCGTGACGTCCGGGATCTCATCCGGGACTCCGAACAACATTCGGTAACCACATACAAGCTTCCTTTATAACCCTAGCGTCATCGAACCTTAAGTGTGTAGACCCTACGGGTTCGGGAGACATGCAGACATGACCGAGATGTTCTCCGGTCAATAACCAACAGCGGGATCTGGATACCCATGATGGCTCCCACATGTTCCACGATGATCTCATCGGATGAAACACGATGTCAAGGACTTAATCAATCCCGTATTCAATTCCCTTTGTCTATCGGTATGTTACTTGCCCGAGATTCGATCGTCGGTATCCAATACCTTGTTCAATCTCGTTACCGGCAAGTCACTTTACTCGTTCCGTAACACATCATCCCGTGATCAACTCCTTGGTCACATTGCGCATATGATGATGTCCTACCGAGTGGGCCCAGAGATACCTCTCCGTTTACACGGAGTGACAAATCCCAGTCTCGATCCGCATAAAACAATAGATACTTTCGGAGATACCTGTAGTGCACCTTTATAGTCACCCAGTTACGTTGTGACGTTTGATACACCCAAAGCACTCCTACGGTATCCAGGAGTTATACGATCTCATGGTCAAAGGAAGAGATACTTGACATTCGCAAAGCTCTAGCAAATGAACTACTCGATCTTTTGTGCTAGTCTTAGGATTGGGTCTTGTCCATCACATCATTCTCCTAATGATGTGATCCCGTTATCAACGACATCCAATGTCCATAGCCAGGAAACCATGACTATCTGTTGATCACAACGAGCTAGTCAACTAGAGGCTCACTAGGGACATATTGTGGTCTATGTATTCACACGTGTATTACGATTTCCGGATAATACAGTTATAGCATGAATAAAAGACAATTATCATGAACAAGGAAATATAATAATAATACTTTTATTATTGCCTCTAGGGCATATTTCCAACAGTCTCCCACTTGCACTAGAGTCAATAATCTAGTTCACATCGCCATGTGATTAACACTCACAGGTCACATCGCCATGTGACTAATACCCAAGAGTTTACTAGAGTCAGTAGTCTAGTTCACATCACTATGTGATTAACACTCAATGAGTTTTATGTTTGATCATGTTGCTTGTGAGAGAGGTTTTAGTCAACGGGTCTGAACCTTTCAGATCCGTGTGTGTTTTACAAATCTCTATGTCATCTCCTAGATGCAGCTACCACGCTCTATTTGGAGCTATTCCAAATAATTGTTCTACTTGGAGCTATTCTAAATTGTTGCTCCATTATACGTATCCGATATCTCTACTCAGAGCAATCCGGATAGGTGTCAAGCTTGCATCGACGTAACCCTTTACGACGAACTCTTTTACCACCTCCATAATCGAGAAAATTCCTTAGTCCACTAGTTACTAAGGATAACTTTGACCGCTGTCCTGTGAGCCATTCTTGGATCACTCTTGTACCCCTTGACTGACTCATGGCAAGGCACACCTCAGGTGCGGTACACAGCATAGCATACTGAAGAGCCTACGTCTTAAGCATAGGGGACGACCTTCGTCCTTTCTCTATATTCTGCCGTGGTCGAGCTTTAAGTCTTAACTTCGTACCTTACAACTCAGGCAAGAACTCCTTCTTTGACTGGTTCATCTTGAACACCTTCAAGATCATGTCAAGGTATGTGCTCATTTGAAAGTACCATTAAGCATTTTGATCTATCCTTATAGATCTTGATGCTTAATGCTCAAGTAGCTTAATCCAGGTTTTCTATTGAAAAACACCTTTCAAATAACCCTATATGCTTTCTAGAAATTCTACATCATTTCTGATCATCAATATGTCAACAACATATACTCATCAGAAATTCTATAGTGCTCCCACTCACTTCTTTGGAAATACAAGTTTCTCATAAACTTTGTACAAACCCAAAATCTTTGATCATCATCAAAGCATACATTCCAACTCCGAGATGCTCACTCCAGTCCTTAGAAGGATCGCTGGAGCTAGCATACCTTTTAGCATCCTTAGGATCGACAAAAAACTTTCTGATTGTATTACATACAAACTTTCCTCACGAAAACTGGTAAGGAAACTCGTTTTGATATCCATCTGCCAGATTTCATAAATACAGCTAATGCTAACATGAATCCGACGGACTTAAGCATCGCTACGGATGAGAAAATCTCATCGTAGTCAACTCCTTGAACTTGTGAAAAACTTTTCGCCACAAGTCGAGCTTCATGGACGGTGACATTACCATCCATGTCCGTCTTCTTCTTAAAGATCCATTTATCTTAATGGCTTGCCGATCATCGGGCAAGTCCACCAAAGTCCATGGATCCGTTCTCGGATTTTATGGCCTCGAGCCATTTATCGGAATCCGGGCCCACCATCGCTTCTCCATAGTTCATAGGTTCATTGTTGTCCAGCAACATGACTTCCAAGACAGGATCACTTTACCACTCCGAAGTAGTACGTGTCCTTGTCGTCCTACGAGGTTCGGTAGTGACTTGATCCGAAGTTTCATGATCAATATCATAAGCTTCCACTTCAATTGGTGTAGGTGCCACAGGAACAACTTCCTGTGCCCTGCCACACACTAGTTGAAGAGACGGTTCAATAACCTCATCAAGTCTCCACCATCCTCCCACTCAACTCTTTCGAGAGAAACTTTTCCTCGAGAAAGGACCCGATTCAAGAAACAATCCATATTGCTTTCGGATCTGAATTAAGAGGTATACCCAACTGTTTTGGGTTTCCTATGAAGATGTATTTTATCCGCTTTGGGTTCGAGCTTATCAACCTGAAACTTTTTCATATAAGCGTCGCAGCCCCAAACTTTTAAGAAACGACAACTTAGGTTTCTCTAAACCATAATTCACACGGTGTCATCTCATCGGAATTACGTGGTGCCCTATTTAAAGTGAATGTGGTTGTCTCTAATGCCTAACCCATGAACAATAGTGGTAATTCGATAAGAGACATGATGGTACGCACCATATCCAATAGGGTGCAACTATGATGTTCGGACACACCATCACACTATGGTGTTCCAGCTGGTATTAATTATGAAACAATTTCCACAATGTCTTAATTGTGTGCCAAAACTCGTAACTCAGATATTCATCTCTATGATCGTATCATAGACATGATATCCTCTTGTCACAATGATCTTCTACTTCACTCTGAAATTATTTGAACCATTCATTAATTCAGACTTGTGTTTCATCAAGAAAATATTCTCAACATCTACTTGAATCATCTGTGAAGTAAGAACATAACGATATTCACTGCATGCCTTAGCACTCATTGGACTGCACACATCAAAATGTGTTACTTCCTACAAGTTGCTATCTTGTTCCATCTTACTGAAAACGAGGCCTTTCAGTCATCTTGCCTATGTGGTATGATTTGCATATCTCAAGTGATTCAAAATCAAGTGAGTCCGAACGGTCCATTTGCATGGAGTTTCTTCATGCATATACACCAATAGACATGGTTCGCATGTCTCAAACTTTTCAAAAACGAGTGAGTCAAAGATCCATCAACATGGAGCTTCTTCATGCGTTTTATACCAATATGACTTCCATGGCAGTGCCACAAGTAAGTGGTACTATCATTACTATCTTATATCTTTTGGTATGAAAATGTGTATCCCTACGATCAAGATTCAATAAACCATTCCTTTAGGTGCAAGAGCACTTATTCAGGTTTAATACTAATCTTGATGGTAGAGGGAGCGTGCGATGTTTGATTATATCAAACTTGGAAACACTTCCAACACATATCGTCAGCTCTCCTTTAGCTAGTCTCCGTTTATTCCGTAGCTTTTATTTCGAGTTACTAACACTTAGCAACCGAACCGGTATCCAATACCCTGGTGCTACTAGGAGTACTAGTAAAGTACACATTAACATAATGTATATCCAATATACTTCTATTGACCTTGCCAGCCTCCTCATCTACCAAGTATCTAGGGTAATCCTGCTCCAGTGGTTGTTCCCCTTATTACAGAAGCACTTAGTCTCGGGTTTGGGTTCAACCTTGGGTCTCTTCACTAGAGCAGCATCTGATTTGCCGTTTCATGAAGTATCCCTTCTTGCCCTTGCCCTTCTTGAAACTAGTGGTTTCATCAACCATCAACAATTGATGCTCCTTCTTGATTTCTACTTTCGCGATGTCAAACAACGCGAATACCTCAAGGATCATCATCTATATCCTTGATATGTTATAGTTCATCACGAAGCTCTAGCAGCTTGGTGGCAATGACTTTGGGGAAACATCACTATCTCATCTAGAGGATCAACTCCCACTCGATTCAAGTGATTGTTGTGCTCAGACAATCCGAGCACAAGCTCAACGATTGAGCTTTTCTCCCTTAGTTTGCAGGCTAAGAAAATCGTCGGAGGTCTCATACCTCTTGACGTGGGCACGAGCCTGAAATCCCAATTTCAGCCCTCGAAACATCTCATATGTTCCGTGACGTTTCAAAAACGTCTTTAGTGCCTCTACTTAAACCATTTAACTGAACTATCACGTAGTTATCAAAACGTGTATGTTCGATGTTCGAAACATCCACAAACGACGTTTGGGGTTCAGCACACTGAGCAGTGCATTAAGGACATAAGCTTTCTACTGATCGCATAATCGCTACTATCAACTTTCAACTATATTTTCTCTAGGAACATATCTAAACAGTAGAACTATAGCGCGAGCTACGACATAATTTGCAAAAGGTCTTTTGACTATGTTCAGGATAATTAAGTTCATCTTATGAACTCCCACTCAGATAGACATCCCTCTAGTCATCTAAGTGATTACATGATCCGAGTCAAACTAGGCCGTGTCCGATCATCACGTGAGACGGACTAGTCATCATCGGTGAACATCTTCATGTTGATCGTATCTTCTATACGACTCATGCTCGACCTTTCGGTCTCCGTGTTCCGAGGCCATGTCTGTACATGCTAGGCTCGTCAAGTTAACCCTAAGTGTTTTCGCTGTGTAAAACTGTCTTACACCCGTTGTATGTGAACGTAAGAATCTATCACACCCGATCATCACGTGGTGCTTCGAAACGACGAACTGTAGCAACGGTGCACAGTTAGGGGAGAACACTTCTTGAAATTTTAATGAGGGATCATCTTATTTACTACCGTCGTTCTAAGCAAATAAGATGTATAAACATGATAAACATCACATGCAATCAAATAAGAGTAGTGACATGATATGGCCAATATCATATAGCTCCTTTGATCTTCATCTTCGGGGCTCCATGATCATCTTGTCACCGGCATGACACCATGATCTCCATCATCATGATCTCCATCATCGTGTCTTCATGAAGTTGTCACGCCAACGACTACTTCTACTTCTATGGCTAACGCGTTTAGCAATAAAGTAAAGTAATTTACATGGCGTTCTTCAATGACACGCAGGTCATACAAAAAATAAAGACAACTCCTATGGCTCCTGCCGGTTGTCATACTCATCGACATGCAAGTCGTGAATCCTATTACAAGAACATGATCAATCTCATACATTACATATATCATTCATCACATCCTTTTGGCCATATCACATCACATAGCATACCCTGCAAAAACAAGTTAGACGTCCTCTAATTGTTGTTTGCATGTTTTACGTGGCTGCTATGGGTTTCTAGCAAGAACGTTTCTTACCTACGCAAAGACCACAACGTGATATGCCAATTGCTATTTACCCTTCATAAGGACCCTTTTCATCGAATCCGATCCGACTAAAGTAGGAGAGACAGACACCCGCTAGCCACCTTATGCATCTAGTGCATGTCAGTCGGTGGAACCAGTCTCACGTAAGAGTACGTGTAAGGTCGGTCCGGGCCGCTTCATCCCACGATGCCGCCGAATCAAGATAAGACTAGTAACGGCAAGCATATTGAACAAAATCAACGCCCACAACTACTTTGTGTTCTACTCGTGCATAGAATCTACGCAATAGACCTAGCTCATGATGCCACTGTTGGTGAACGTAGCAGAAATTAAAAAATTTCCTACGCATATCACCAAGATCTATCTATGGAGAGACCAGCAACGAGTAGAAAGAAGAGGAGAGTTTGCATCTACATACCCTTGTAGATCGCTAAGCGGAAGCGTTCAAGTGAACGGGGTTGATGGAGTCGTACTCGTCGTGATTCAGATCACCGATGATCAAGTGCCGAACGGACGGCACCTCCGCGTTCAACACACGTACAGCCCGGTGACGTCTCCCACGCCTTGATCCAGCAAGGAGAGAGGGAGAGGTTGAGGAAGACTCCATCCAACACCAGCACAACGGCGTGGTGGTGATGGAGGAGCGTGGCAATCCTGCAGGGCTTCACCGAGCACCTACGGGAGAGGAGATGTGTCGCGGGAGGGAGAGGGAGGCAACCAAAGGCCTTAGGTATGATTGCTCCTCCTTTTCCCCACTATATATAGGGCCAAGGGAGAGGGGGAGGGCGCAGCCTTGCCCCCTCCTCCAAGGAAGGGGTGCGGCTAAGGATGGGGAGGAGTCCATCCTCCCCAAGGCACCTCGGAGGTGCCTTCCCCTTTAAGGACTCTCCCCTTTTTCCTTTATCTTGGCGCATGGGCCTCTAGGGGCTGGTGTCCTTGGCCCATGTAGGCCAAGGCGCACCCCCTACAGCCCATGTGGCCCCCCGGGGCAGGTGGCCCCACCCGGTGGGCCCCCGGGACCCTTCCGGTGGTCCCGGTACAATACCGATGACCCCGAAACTTGTCCCGATTGCCGAAACAGGACTTCCTATATATAAATCTTTACCTCCGGACCATTCCGGAACTCCTCGTGACGTCCGGAATCTCATCCGGGACTCCGAACAACATTCGGTAACCACATACAAGCTTCCTTTATAACCCTAGCGTCATCGAACCTTAAGTGTGTAGACCCTACGGGTTCGGGAGACATGCAGACATGACCGAGATGTTCTCCGGTCAATAACCAACAGCGGGATCTGGATACCCATGATGGCTCCCACATGTTCCACGATGATCTCATCGGATGAAACACGATGTCAAGGACTTAATCAATCCCGTATTCAATTCCCTTTGTCTATCGGTATGTTACTTGCCCGAGATTCGATCGTCGGTATCCAATACCTTGTTCAATCTCGTTACCGGCAAGTCACTTTACTCGTTCCGTAACACATCATCCCGTGATCAACTCCTTGGTCACATTGCGCATATGATGATGTCCTACCGAGTGGGCCCAGAGATACCTCTCCGTTTACACGGAGTGACAAATCCCAGTCTCGATCCGCATAAAACAATAGATACTTTCGGAGATACCTGTAGTGCACCTTTATAGTCACCCAGTTACGTTGTGACGTTTGATACACCCAAAGCACTCCTACGGTATCCAGGAGTTATACGATCTCATGGTCAAAGGAAGAGATACTTGACATTCGCAAAGCTCTAGCAAATGAACTACTCGATCTTTTGTGCTAGTCTTAGGATTGGGTCTTGTCCATCACATCATTCTCCTAATGATGTGATCCCGTTATCAACGACATCCAATGTCCATAGCCAGGAAACCATGACTATCTGTTGATCACAACGAGCTAGTCAACTAGAGGCTCACTAGGGACATATTGTGGTCTATGTATTCACACGTGTATTACGATTTCCGGATAATACAGTTATAGCATGAATAAAAGACAATTATCATGAACAAGGAAATATAATAATAATACTTTTATTATTGCCTCTAGGGCATATTTCCAACATCAAGATCATGGAGGAATCATCCATGGAGCTCGGGGGCTCAACGTCAACATTGCCCTCGGGCGACCGTGCTATTTTTCTGAACAGCAAACTTGTATCCGCTGCCACCACCTCTTAGAGCATCGCTTTGACGATCCTTTGGTGGAATTGCGCGGAATTGAGTCTACAACAACCATGAAAAATTTCGTCGAGTTCCGATGGAGGAATCTCCGTCAATCTACGATATACCGGAGCCCTGTCAAATCTGGACGGGAATCAGGACGAGTTTAGGGCGTGGTCTCTAGAGCCCAGCTCGGAGGTCCTTTGGAAGATCCAACCATTCATCTACTGCGGAATTCCCATATCTACCACCCCTCCAAATTTCAGCTCGATCCGACGGTTCAAACTCCGGCAACCTTCGATGAGTGGACCAATTTTTGGATCAGTTTTCTGCGCGAATACGGATCCGACCCGAGTTCATGTTTTTTTTATGAATGTGATATTGGACAACCTTTTTAGAGGAATTCTCTTCTAGGGTATTGTGCGTTGTTTTTAAACACGTGCCCGTAAATTTTTAAGCCTCCCCTGAGGTCATATTCATCATCAGGCTGGTGTCAAACCAGTCCGGCAATATTACTCCAAGACTGTCGACCTGCGCTAGACACGGCGTCACTTTGTTGAGCCGAGCTCAACTTCTTCGGATCATCATCTTGGCAAGCCGAACAAGTATCCGGCATTGCGAATGATAAATCATCACCAACATCGCCGCCCCACAGATTACACGGAGCGGGCATACCGGCATCGCCGCACGGTCACTTGATCAAGCCAGCATCGACCACGTCACGACCTGCATTGGCAGGGCCAAACTATTGCTTCTTCAAACTGGTGTCCATCACGCCGACCTACTTCGACTCATCGGCTGACATCGAGGCTTCGACATCTCGGCTGGACCGGGGGCTTCGCCATCTCTTCATCAAACTACTCCGGAGACTTCGGTGTCACTAGCCAACCAGCTCCGTCACATTAGCTGGACCGAGGGCTTTGCCTCGGCAAGCCAACCTTTGCCAGCATCGCCATGCCGTCGCTTTATCGCCCATTAGGCAATGGGTGTGCGGATCGAGTCCCAATTTTGGAAATCACCTTTCTTTGGATTGCTACAATAAATAAACCAAGTGCTATTAATCCTAATATTTTTTTTGCTTGTTTGGGCTCATTTTTCCCAATGAATTATTACTCTGGTTTGTCCATCATATGTACGCAGGTCTATCAAATGGTCGCCGCATTAACGAGGTCGCATGGTGGTTCGGTCAGTTTCCGTATATAGTCCGGTGAACGCCGCATTCGGAACTTGGACCGACCTATGAATTCAGGCTTTGCCACGCCTTTACCACATCACGCCGACGCCCGACATCGACATTGACTTCGGCGCCAGGCCATATTTATTTTATTACTCACTTTGCATAAATTATTTATTATGCAATAATTTTTTTAAATTATTATTATTACTATTGTCTCCGGTTTGCACTATTTTTTGTGCACAGGAAAATGATCCAGGGACTTCGGCGTCACTCTGTCGGTCTGCATTAACCGTGCTATGTCATCACTTCGGCGTGTCGAGCTCTTCGCTCCGCCACCTCAGGACCGGCTTGGGGGATGGAACCTTGTCACGCATCAAGCTCGGACCGCGTCATCAATGCCGAACACATTAACCAGCTAAGTCGCTTTCATGCTCAAAGTTTTAATTTTGAACTTGTGTTCGGTTCGACCAAGCATTATACTTTTTTGGAAAAAAGTTGCTTGTAAAAAATCTCCTTGTCAAAACTTTGTTTGTGGCATGCAAATTCAAATACCCCATTTACTTGGGGGCTTCCTTCATGAAGCTTTTTCCTCTTGCATATGATTATACTTGTACGGCTTCGTTCCTTGTTCGTGTATTACGCCACAATATGCACCATATTGACTTAAGCGATTTGCAAGCTAGGTTGCCTGGATCCTGTGCTTACCCCCTATGTTCCCGATTGTTCGGCTAGGGAGTAAAGGGAGCACCTCTGCGATTTTCACGACCGGGTCCTCCAAGCTCTGACCTCAGACTGGGTGAAGCCGAAAGCTAGCGCTCTTATTGTTTTAAATCATGGTCGGCACACAACGGAAATCATGAGTACAAAAAATCTATTGCACAAGTCTCATATTAATAATGAGCACCGAAGAAAGGTATTGGTGGGGGTACTATTTTCTTCGAGGATGCTTCTTACACTTCGTTAGTAATATAGCATAAGTTTCCTGAGCGTGCTTTGTCTGTTACAGCCTTATGGCCTGATTGCCTGGTCATCAGAAACACCGTCGATACTCTCGACAGGCGGAGTACATGAAACTTTTCGGCCCTTGGCCGAAGAGGGAGAAGCCGACGGTCGGTTAAGACGCATTTAAAGTTCGGATGAACACAAATATAATATAAGTACTTCGGTACATACAATCATTACACATAAAATTCTTACCCAAGTCACTTGGGGGATCTTAAAATTTATATATGAGTTGTAAATGTGTTTTCTTCTTGGTTGTTTTTAAAACACGACAGAAGCACAATCTTTTCTTTCTCTTCCAATTTTTGGATTGGCACCGAACACTTGATCTTGTTCGGACGTCATGTTTTTACTGACGTTTTTTGGCTTTCCAAGCTTTTTGGCACTTTTAAACTATTTGTGTGTTTCCAGCACAAGTCTCACAGTGCAATGTCGGACACCTTTAGAGATTCGGCAAAAACATTCTCAGATATTGCTATATATGCATCGGTTTCGAATTGTGTCTTCGGTCAATAGTTGGGTTGCCCGACTCCTTCACTTGCTTCCTACGTTCCGCTTTGTTCGGCTAGGAGTGCAAAGGGAGAACCATTCCGATTGTGCTTCCAGCTTACATGGTTAAGCACCTCAGTGGAGAAAGCCGAAAATTGACTGTCACAAATCCCGGTAAACTGGTCAGCGATCCGATGACTGTGTTAAATGACGGACCATTCATAACAATGGCCGAAGTGTTTAGGGCTTGACCTCGACTGTCGCCGAACACTACCGGGGGCTATTAACTGGCCTCCCAAACTAAATCCTCGATATTTTGCTCTTACATTGGAGCTGAGGTTTCATGATCATGCTTAGCATGACAACCCAAAGAAAGGAACCGATAGCAGGACTATTTTCTTTGGAAGACATTTCTTATGTTAAATAGTAATATACCATATCTCTCTGCGTACCTTTGTTTATAAAACCGTATGGTCAGATTGCCTTGTTTGTCGTAAATCTTTGCCCTCATAAAGGCTTTATAAAGTAGCACAAACACTCCTCGGCTACTGACCGAGGAGGTGGAAGCCGATGGTCGGTCAACAAAGTTTTGTACAATGCGGATCCGAGCATTAATGACGTAAAGTACTTGGATACATAGAGTCATTACACATAATTTGTGATTTTACTATGGATATCGATCCTTAATTCGGCCACCTGTGCCCGCATTAAGGCTCGGGGGCTACTGGGCTTCGAGCTTATTATTTACAAATATTAAAGGGGCACATCGATCCCCTGATCTAGTGTTGCCACCCGACCAGTGTCTCGGGGGCTACTGCATTGCCTGTTCAATGCAGAAAATTTTAAGTGCAATACAGTTTCCGACGAGATTTTGATGTTCAGGTTGGTCGGACGCACCCAACCTGAGTCTCGAGGACTTAGCACGCCACTTTTTGTGTCCCGAAGTATTCTACCGAGCTAGGACTTGATCCTCAGGCTGATTTTGCAAATCAACCTGAGTCTCAGCGGCTACTGGGATCAGCGGTCTTATGTCATCCTTTAGGTGCATCTCGGGTTTTAGACCGATACACACCTTGAGGGCTACTGACTATATATCTCAGTAGAGAATAAATTGCACCAATCGAAAATATTGACAAAAAATCGGCCCACAGTCGGGGTGGTGCACCACCTCGGAAGCAGTCCGGCATAAAGCTCGGGCGCTAGTGGATGGATCCATAGAGGGCATTTCCGGCATTAAGCTCGGCTAAACTCCTTCAACTTTTTTGGACCAAGATGATCTATGACATCTTGGATATAGTCCGGCGTTGGAGCTTGGACATAGTCCGGCGTTGGAGCTCAGATACATTTCAGCGTTGGAGCTCGAAAGCAGTCCAGCGTTGGTGCTCGGCTGCAAAAGATACTTCAAATGCAGTCCGGCATTAGAGCTCAGACGCAAGAGGACACTGCCTCCCGAGAAAAACTTCAAACCCGAGGTGTGGCATAAAAATAACAAGGCATTGATAAAGGCCGGAAACTTAAAGGGGCTCCTCGGATACCCGATGTGCAAACTTGTCGAATGCATTTCGGTGATCCTCAAGATCGAAGATGAGAAGATTTGTTGAACCAATTTTCAAGACCGACGACCGAAGTCGAAGAATAGTTCGGAAGAACCGAGGAGCGTCCCCAACTTGAAGACCGGTTCAGGGGGCTACTGACGGTATCCTGGACTAGGGGGTACTCACCACGTCGTCTCCCGATCTGTTAGATTGGGCCGAGGACCCCCATGGCCGTGTACTCATGGGCCAGTTCAGACAGCTGCCGCATACAAGGAAGATTCCACAAGACTTGGCGATCAAGACAAGGACTCCTCCCCACCGGCGTATTTGGCTAAGACTCTTGTTATCCTAGGCCTCTGGTGCATTATATAAACCGAGGCCAAGCTAGTCGATAGATATATACAACAACAATCATACCATAGGCTAGCTTCTAGGGTTTAGCCTCTCCGATCTCGTGGTAGATCAACTCTTGTAATACTCATATCATCAAGAATAACTCAAGTAGGACGTAGGGGTTTACCTCCATCAAGAGGGCCCGAACCTGGGTAAAACATCGTGTCCCCTGCTTCCTGTTACCATCCGCCTTAGACGCACAGTTCGGCACCCCCTACCCGAGATCCGCCGGTTTTGACACCGTCCCCTCGCAGAGGACAGGCGGCGCAGACGTGTGACAGGAGGTCCAAAATAACTTTTTGTAGACCGCACTCTTTTTCGTGCCTGTAACATGCCTTTTTCCTCCGCCCTCGACCCAGGGCATATCAAATAGCCGGGGTTGTGGCCTTTATATATATTAAGTAATCGTTGGCATATCGCTCAGGTCCCAGTAAACATTATCCGAATTAATCATCTGCGTCTTTCCGCAAATGAATACGCCTCCTATGGTTGTTTCATAGATATACCCCGGCTTAACTTGCCAAGGGCTCGGTACGGGAACAAATGAGTAGCCAACAAAGTCTGAACAGCTCTTGCAGCGTACTTCGGCGTCGCGAGTTTGGCCTTATATGCATCAGCTCCGAATCATGTCTTGGGTCAATGGTTGGGTTGCCCGGCTCTTGTGTTTGCTACCCTATGTTCCGCTCTATCGGCTAGGGTAGTAAAGGGAGAACTACTGCGATTGTCCTTCCGGTTCATCTGGTCAAGCACCTTAGTAGAGAAAGCCGAAAACCGACTGCCATGATGCTGCAAGAGCTGGTCAACCACTCGATGACTTATCAGAATCTATCGCGATTCCCTCTGTATCACACGAAGGACCCTTTTTTCAGGTCATATATGTAACGCACCATATTGGAATAAGCCGTAAGCATACCAAGGGCTATATCGTAGCCCCCCTATAAAACTCCTATGGCTAAGTGAAAGTGTTAACGCCCTATAGTCTGATTGCCTGGTTCGCCGCATTATCACCTCCTTCATGGACCAATACGTTGGGTCAAGAGTGATCAAATGCTTTTCCGAACACCCCTCGTACTTCCTATGAGGGGGCTGAAGTCGACGACTGGAAAACTTTCAGATTATATTAAAATGGCCGCACAGGAGGAACACAAGCTTTCGAGCAAAATATAAAATAGATTAAACTATAAAATTGTCTTTTACACCTCACTCGAACATTATGTCTTTTGAGCATTGACCCTCTATCAAGCGGGCAGCCTCTAGGACGTCTTCAAAATAATGCTCCGATTCGTAATGGTCCTTGCCCTTGGGTGGACTCTTCGCCGCAACATCGATGGCCTTCATCTTCCCCCAGAATGTCTTGACTCGGGCAAAGGCCATCCGTGCACCCTTAATGCACACCGACCGCTTCACAGCATCCATACGTGGCACCGCATCAACAAGCCGCTGCACCAAGCCGAAGTAGCTATTTGGAACAAGCTCAGTTGGCCACAACCAGATTATGACGTTCTTCATGGCAGCGCCGGATATCCTATGAAGCTCGGCCCATTGGAACATCTGCTCATCCAGCAACAGAGGGTGCTTCGACGCGCCAAATTGTGACCAGAAAAGCTTCTCCGTTGCATACCCCTCTCGCGCCTGGTAAAACTGCGCCGCATCGGAAGAACTCTTCGGCAAGTCTAAAAACTCGTCCGGAGAACTCCACACTTGGTTCAGTCGAGCATAGTTCGGATCACCGAACTTAGTCTGTAGCAAAAAGGGCTAACCAGCCGCAATCTCCCCAGCTTGCCAGATCTCCTCACGGGCTGCTCTGGATTCAGACCGCGCTTCTCTCGCCTCTCTAAGGCCTTGTCAAGTTCAGCCGTTTTGGCTTCATTCTCCATCTCAAGAAGTTCACAACGGCTAGCAGCATTTTTTAGTTCGAGCGCCATCGTGGATATCTTCTCCTCGTCTTGGCGTCGAGCAGCTTGTTTGGCTTTTAACTCAGCCGGTGCCTTTTCGGCAGCCGCATTACTAAATCGGGCCTGCTCCTTGGCCCGGGCCAGCTCCGCCCGAAGAATTTCAACGGCGGCAGCACCATCTGCAGCCATGCATATTCCAGTATATAACTTTCAGCGTCATGCTTATATCACAAAAATGTATGTGAAGGGACTACCACGAATACATACCTTGCGACTCGTCAAGACGCATATTGATTAATGCAATGTCATCCCTGGCCACATCAAGCTTCCGCTGAAGCTCGACAATATCCGTAGTCTGGGAAGTAGCCAGGGGGAAGCAGCCTGTCTTTAAGTTAATCAGATTAGTCCTTGAATATTTATTCTTGATCCTCCGTTCGCCTCCCACGGGAAGCCAACCCGAGTCTCAGGGGCTACTACCTATACACAGATGCATCTTTGCAAATAAAATATAGTTGAAAACATTACAAACCTCGAAGCCTCTTAGTAGGCTCGCAAAGGCCTCATTCAACCCGCTCTTCATGGACAGGACCTTTTTAACCACCGTGCCCATCAAGGTACGATGTTCCTCTGAGACGGACGCCTGCCGCAGCATGTTCATCAAGATATCCGGCGCCTCTGGGTCTCCGGAGGCTACCGTAGGAGTACATCCACCCTTTGAAGGGATCCGTTTATTCATATTCGGTTGTATACCGGATTGTTCGGGGCCTTCATTATTGGTCCCCGGGCCCTGGGCCACCAAAGTATCACCTTCGGGTAATGTCTTCATCATCCCTTGCACCACCTGTTGGTCGGGGGAGACCCTCCGCGACGACACCTCGAAATCGTCCGCCCTATTGGGCGGAGAAACCGGTGGAGGCGTCTCGCTTTCCATCATCTCGGGGAGAAGGTCCCCCGAAGAAGAGGATTGTTGTAGAAGACTGCGTGCCGAGCTGCAAAAAACGTATATTCCAAGCATTACAAGAAAAGAACGGGATATGTTTAAAACATCCTTGTTCACTTACAATTTGGCCTGAGGCTTGTCCCCGTCATGAGACTGTGCTTCGACGTCCTCCAAGCCCGAGCCACCCAACATAGGCATCTTGCCTCGCTTAGGAGCCTGTTTCTCCAAATCTTCGGAGGCGGCCCTTTTCTTCCCATGAGGGGAGGAGATAGTGGCCCCTCCTTTACTTTTGTCTTCGGATGAGGGAATTTTGATTCCTCGGGACACAATGTCTGATGTACCCTTGGAATAGGGGCCGTCTTTGGTTGTCCCACTCTCCGCCTCGCCCTCCTTCACACGCATCTGGTGTGGTGCCAGGGCCAGCATCCTTGTTAGAACATGATTCGCTGGGCCTTCGGGAAGAGGGGTCGAACACATAATTAGTTCCGCCTTCTTTCCAGCCCTGGAAGAAGATAGCTTGCTTAGTACCATATTACGGTATGCATAATTACAAAAGTGTTCGGGAGACAAGTGCTTGCCGGGGTATCTGGACGGTTGCAGTTAAGGCCAGCGTCCTGAGTAGTGTCCGGCCAATGTTTTCGCTTCCCGAAAAACAACTTCCACATCCCTTCGTGCATAGTGCCGAAGAAGTGTTGGAGGGTTCATGATCCTTCTGGATTAAACTCCCACATACGGCGAGACCTGCGCTGGCATGGCAGGATTCGGCGAACTAGCATCACTTGAATCACGTTGACAAGATCGATGTCTCTCTCAAGGAGGGTTTGGATGCGGCTTTGTAGAGTCTGCACTTCATCAATTGATCCCCAGTCCAGGCCCTTGTTAATCCATGATGCAAGCTATGGCGGAGGACCGGAACGGAACACAGGTATAGCTGCCCACTTGGTACTACGGAGTTCCGTGACATAAAACCACTCTCGCTGCCATTGGTTGGAGGTTTCGGTGAAAGAGCCTTTTGGTCAGGGAGTGTTGGTAAGTTTGCTCACTATAGCACCATCGCACTCTGCCTGTTCCCCGTCAATTACCTTCGGCTTCACACTAAAGTTCTTGAGCCATAAGCCGAAGTGTGGGGGGATTTGGAGGAAGGCCTCGCATGTGATGATAAACGCCAAGACGTCGAGGAAGGAGTCCGGAGCTAGATCATGAAAATATAGTCCGTAATAAAACATTAGCCCCCGGACGAAGGGGTGAGGAGCGAACCCTAGCCCTCGGAGGAAGTGGGAGATGAATACGACCCTCTCGCCAGATCTGGGGGTCGGAATAACCTGTCCTTGAGCAGGAAGCCTATGGTGTATCTCTGCGGTCAAGTATCTGGCCGCCCAAAGCTTTGCACTATCCTCCTCTGTAACGGAGGAAGCTATCCATCGGCCTTGAGGGCTGGGTCCGGACATGATGGGGAGGCTTGAAGCAATGAAGTCGAACCTTGGGTGCTAGAACTCGAGGTTGGGAAGGCCGAGGAGAAGTTTGGCATAAAAAGACGGCCCTTGGTTCCTTTATAAAGGCAGCGGGTATTGAACGCCTCCTCCTAAGCCTAAGAACCTGCCTATTCCTAAGGAATCTTTCCCGTAGGACGGTTGGGTTACCCATGCTCGTATTGATGAAAATCCCGCAATAAGGGGACACGGTCTCTGCTTCGACAAGACGTGCCAATAAAAACTACGCCCCAAAACGTGGAGCGGTAGACGAAAAATGGTCCGGACACGTCGATACGTCCGAAGACTATTTTGGAGTTCGGAAGGAGGAACCCTCCTTGCAATGCCGAAGATAGGCCTACGCACCGGATACCTTGTCATTGAAGCCAGGTTCTGGGGCTACTGAGGGAGTCCTGGACTAAGGGGTCCTCGGGCGTCCGGCCTGTTAGCCATGGGCCGGACTGATGGGATGTGAAGATACGAAGACTGAAGACTACACCCATGTCCGGATGGGACTCTCCTTGGCGTGGAAGGCAAGCTTGGCGACTAAATATGTAGATTCCTTCCTTTGTAACCGACCTTGTGTAAACCTAGATCCTCCCGGTGTCTATATAAACCCGAGGACTTAGTCCGGAGGGATACTCATTACGATAGCCATACCAGCTAGACCTCTAGGGTTTAGCCATTACAATCTCGAGGTAGATCAACTCTTTTAATACTCGTATTCATCAATATCAATCAAGCAGGACGTAGGGTATTACCTCCATAGAGAGGGCCCGAACTTGGGTAAACATCGTGTCCCCTGTCTCCTGTTACCATCGACCTTAGACGTAGAGTTCGGGACCCCCTACCCGAGATCCACCGATTTTGACACCGACAGTTATATTGTTGAATTCATTCATGATGCTACTGAAAATTATTATGAGGGAGGAATATATGCTTGTAGGAGTTGCAATAATATCAAGTTTCCTCTCTACATGTTGAAAATCTTGAAGTTTTACTTGCTTTACCTTCCTATGCAAATTGATTCTTGTTCCCATAAATTGTTTGCTCGCAAAATCCCTGTGCATAGGAAGTGGGTTAGACTTAAATGTGCTAGTTATATTCTTCATGATGCCCTCTTTATGTTTCAACTTTTATCTTTTATGTGAGCATCATTGAAATCATCATGCCTAGCTAGGGGCGTTAAACGATATCGCTTGTTGGGAGGCAACCCAATTTTATTTTTGTTCTTTGCCTTTTGCTCCTGTTTAGTAATAAATAATTCAGCTAGCCTCTGTTTAGATGTGGTGTTATGTTTTAATTAGTGTTTGTGGCAAGTAGAACCTTTGGGAAGACTTGCGTGAAGTCGTTGCGATCTTGCTGTAAAAAACAGAAACTTTAGCGCTCACGAGTTTTGCTGCCATTTTTTACTGGAGAGTGCGATTAGGTTGATTCTTTTTGAAGATGATTAATAGACAAATTACTCACATCAAAAAATTTATTTAAGAATTTTTGGGGTTACATAATTATACGTTTGATACAGATTACTACAGACTGTTCTGTTTTTGACAGATTCTATTTTCATTGTGTTGTTTGCTTATTTTGATGAATCTATAAGTAGTATCGGAGGGTATGAACCATAGATAAGTTGGAATACAGTATATATTACACCAATATGAATTTATAATGAGTTCACAACAGTACCTAAGTGGTGATTTATTTTCTTATACTAACGGAGCTTACGAGTTTTCTGTTAAGTTTTGTGTTGTGAAGTTTTCAAGTTTTGGGTAAAGATTCGATGGACTATGGAATAAGGATTGGCAAGAGCCTAAGCTTGGGGATGACCAAGGAACCCCAAGGTAATATTCAAGGACAACCAAGAGCCTAAACTTGGGGATGCCCGGGATGGCATCCCCTCTTTCGTCTTCGTTCATCGGTAACTTTACTTGGAGCTATATTTTTATTCACCACATGATATGTGTTTTGCTTGGAGCGTCATTTTATTTTCTTTCATTTTGCTTGCTGTTTGAATAAAATACCAAGACTTGAAGTTCTTAAATGTTAGAGAGCCTTCACATAGTTACATAATTATTCGACTACTCATTGATCTTCACTTATATCTTTATGAGTAGTTTGTCATTTGCTCTAGTGCTTCACTTATATCCTTTTAGAGCACGTCAGTGGTTTTATTTTACAGAAATAGATGAACTATCATGCTTCACTTATATTATTTTGAGAGTCTTTTAGAACATCATGGTAGTTTGCTTTGCTTATGAAATTAGTCCTAATATGATAGGCACCCAAGAGGGGTATAATAAAAACTTTCATATAAAGTGCATTGAATACTATGAGAAGTTTGATACTTGATAATTGTTTTGAGATATGAAGATGATAATATTAGAGTCGTGCTAGTTGAGTAATTGTGAATTTATAAATACTTGTGTTGAGGTTTGCAAGTCCCGTAGCATGCACGTATGGTAAACATTGTGTGACAAATTTGAAGCATGAGGTGTTTCTTTGATTTCCTTCCTTATGAGTGGCGGTCGGGGACGAGCGATGGTCTTTTCCTACCAATCTATCCCCCTAGGAGCATGCGTGTAGTGCTTGGTTTTTGATGACTTGTAGATTTTTGCAACAAGTATGTGAGTTCTTTATGACTAATGTTGAGTCCATGGATTATACGCACTCTCACCCTTCCATCATTGCTAGCCTCTTCGGTGCCATGCATTGCCCTTTATCACCTCGAGAGTTGGTGAAAATTTCTCCGGTGCATACCTATTATGGCATTTCCATAGCCATTCCAAGATATATTGCCATGCAACTTTCCACCGTTTCGTTCATCATGACACACATCATCATTGTCATATTGCCTTGCATGATCATGTAGTTGACATCGTATTTGTGGCAAGGCCACCATGCATAATTTATCATACATGTCACTCTTGATTCATTTCCCATCCCGGTACACCGCCGGAGGCATGCATATAGAGTCATATTTTGTTCTAGTATCGAGTTGTAATCTTTGAGTTGTAAATAAATGGAAGTGTGATGATCATAATTAATAGAGCATTGTACCAAAAAAGAAAAAAAAGGAAGGCCAAATAAAAAAAGGAAAGGCCAAAAAAAGGCCGAATAAAAAAAGGAAAGGACAAATAAAAAAGGAAAAAATATAAAATAAGAAGGGACAATGCTATTATCCTTTTTCCACACTTGTGCTTCAAAGTAGCACCATGATCTTCATGATAGAGAGTCTCATGTTTTGTCACTTTCATATACTAGTGGGAATTTTTCATTATAGAACTTGGCTTGTATATTCCAACAATGGGCTTTCTCAAATGCCCTAGGTCTTCGTGAGCAAGCAAGTTGGATGCACACCCACTTAGTTTCTTTTGTTGAGCTTTCATACATTTATAGCTCTAGTGCATCCGTTGCATGGCAATCCCTACTCCTCGCATTGACATCAATTGATCGGCATCTCCATAGCCCGTTGATTAGCCGCGTCAATGTGAGACTTTCTCCTTTTTGTCTTCTCCACACAACCCCCATCATTATATACTATTCCACCCATAGTGCTATGTCCATGGCTCACGCTCATGTATTGCGTGAAAGTTAAAAAAAGTTTGAGATTACTAAAGTATGAAACAATTGCTTGGCTTGTCATTAGGGTTGTCCATGATGAGAGCATTTTTGTGTGACAAAAATGAAGCATAGCCAAACTATATGATTTTGTAGGGATAAGCTTTCTTTGGCCATGTTATTTTGAGAAGACATGATTGCTTAGTTAGTATGCTTGAAGTATTATTATGTTTATGTCAATATTAAACTTTTGTCTTGAATCTCATGGATCTGAATATTCTTGCCACAATAAAGAGAATTACATGGATAAATATGTTAGGTAGCATTCCACATCAAAAATTCTGTTTTTATCATTTACCTACTTGAGGACAAGCAGGAATTAAGCTTGGGGATGCTTGATACGTCACCAATGTATCTATAATTTTTGATTGTTCCATGCTATTATATTATCAACCTTGGATGTTTTATATGCATTTATATGCTATTTTATATGATTTTTGGGACTAACCTATTAACCTAGAGCACAGTGCCAGTTTATGTTTTTTCCTTGTTTTTGAGTTTTACAGAAAAGGAAAATCAAACGGAGTCCAATTGACTTGAAACTTCACGGAACTTGTTTTTGGACCAGAAGAAGACCATGGAGTAAAAGAGTTGGGCCAGGAGAGTCCCGGGCTGCCTCCCTACCTTGTGGACAGCCCGGAGACCCCCCTGACTTGTTCTCGACGCTAAAACCTCTTATATATACGGAAACTTCTAGAAAGAAACCTAGATCGGGAGTTCCCCCGCCAGAAGCCTCCGGAGCCACCGAAAACCAATCTAGACCCGTTCCAACACCCTCCGGAGGAGGGAATCCCTCTCTGGTGGCCATCTTCATCATCCCAGCGCTGTCCATGACGAGGAGCGAGTAGTTCACCCTCTAGGCTGAGGGTATGTACCAGTAGCTATGTGTTTGATCTCTCTCTGTCATGTTCTTGATTCGGAACGACCTTGATGTATCGCGAGCTTTGCTATTATAGTTGGATCTTATGATGTTTCTCCCCCTCTACTCTCTTGTGATGAATTGAGTTTTCCCTTTGAAGTTATCTTATCGGATTGAGTCTTTAAGGATTTGAGAACACTTGATGTATGTCTTGCATGTGCTTATCTGTGGTGACAATGGGATATCATGTGATCCACTTGATGTATGTTTTGGTGATCAACTTGCGAGTTCTGTGACCTCGTGAACTTATGCATAGGGGTTGGCACACGTTTTCGTCTTGACTCTTCGGTAGAAACTTTGGGGCACTCTTTGAAGTTCTTTGTGTTGGTTGAATAGATGAATCTGAGATTGTGTGATGCATATCGTATAATCATACCCACATATACTTGAGGTAACATTGGAGTATCTAGGTGACACTAGGGTTTTGGTTGATTTGTGCCTTAAGGTGTTATTCTAGTACGAACTCTATGATAGATTGATCAGAAAGGATAACTTTGAGGTGGTTTCGTACCCTACCATAATCTCTTCGTTTGTTCTCCGCTATTAGTGACTTTGGAGTGACTCTTTGTTGCATGTTGAGGGATAGTTATATGATCCAACTATGTTATTATTGTTGAGAGAACTTGCACTAGTGAAAGTATGAACCCTAGGCCTTGTTTCCTAGCATTGCAATACCGTTTGTGCTCACTTTTACCGCTTGCTACCATGCTGTTTTTATATTTTCAGATTACAAAAACCTAAATCTATCATCCATATTGCACTTGTATCACCATCTCTTTGCTGAACTAGTGCACCTATACAATTTACCATTGTATTGGGTGTGTTGGGGACACAAGAGACTCTTTGTTATTTGGTTGCAGGGTTGTTTGAGAGAGACCATCTTCATCCTACGCCTCCCACGGATTGATAAACCTTAGGTCATCCACTTGAGGGAAATTTGCTACTATCCTACAAACCTCTGCACTTGGAGGCCCAACAACATCTACAAGAAGACGGTTGTGTAGTAGACATCAGATAACAGTGGTAGAGAATTGCAAAAGCGGTGGGCACAAAGTCTCGAGAGAACATCGGAGAGTATCTTCAGAATCTTATGGTGCACCAAGTAATCATCTAGAGTGAGGGGCTCTCCGGGAGGAAGTAGTTACGAGAACCTAGAGTCAGAGTTAGTAAAACCATTTAACCCGAATAGAAGAGAGATTAGAGTCCCAGAGTAAAGATCAAGGAATAAAAGATCCTAATACCACCCAACAACGACATGGGCCCATAAGCCACACAACCATGTTACCAAAAGTTTTGCAATGACTAGACTCAACTTCGGCCAAAGAGTTTGGAAGGGGGATTCCTACAAGCAGTCGGCTCTGATACCAACTTGTGACGCCCCCGATTCAATCGTACACTAATCATGCACGCAAACGTGTACGATCAAGATCAGGGACTCACAGGAAGATATCACAACACAACTCTAAAAGTAAAATAAGTCATACAAGCATCATATTACGAACCAGGGGCCTCAAGGGCTCAAATACAAGTGCTCGAACATAAACGAGTCAGCGGAAGCAATAATATCTGAGTACAGATATAAAGTTAAACCAGGAGGCCCTGGCGTGCCCTGGTGGGTTGTGCCCACCTCGGGTACCCCTCGGACCCCCTCTTTGCTCTATAAATACCCCAAAAATCCCAGAACCCTAGGGAGTCAACGAAATATTCATCCAGCCGCTGCAGAGTCCAGAAACACCAGATCTAATCTAGACACCATCATGGAGGGGTTCACCACTTCCATTGGTGTCTCTCCGATGATGCGTGAGTAGTTCTTTGTAGACCTTCGGGTCCGTAGTTAGTAGCTAGATGGCTTCATCTCTCTCTATTTATTCTCAATACAATGGTCTCTTGGAGATCCATATGATGTAACTCTTTTGCGGTGTGTTTGTTGGGATCGATGAACTTCGAGTTTATGATCAGATCTATGTTTTTATATCCATGAAAGTATTTGAGTTTCTTTGATCTCTTTTATGCATGATCTCTTATAGCCTCGTATTTCTTCTCCTATATTTGGGTTTTGTCTGGCCAACTCGATCTATTTATCTTGCAATGGGAAGAGGTGCCTGGTAGTGGGTTCGATCTTACAGTGCTTGATCCCAGTGATAGAAAGGGAACCGACACGTATGTATCGTTGCTACTAAGGATAAAAAGATAAGATATATATCTACCGCCATATAGATAAACGGATCTTGTCTACATCATGTCATCATTCTTATTGCATTACTTCGTTTTTCCATGAACTTAATACACTAGATGCATGCTGGATAGCGCTCGATGTGTGGAGTAATAGTAGTAGATGCAGGCAGGAGTCGGTCTACTAATCTTGGACGTGATGCCTATGTAATGATCATTGCCTGGATATCATCATAATTATTCGAAGTTCTATCAATTGCCCAATAGTAATTTGTTTACACACCATTTGCTATTTTTCTTGAGAGAAGCCACTAGTGAAACCTACGGCCGCCGGGTCTTATTCCTCATATATTTGCCTTTGCGATCTACCTTTTTCCTTGCTTTTATTTTCAGATCTATTAAACCAAAAATACAAAAATACTTTGCTACACTTTATTTTATCTGCGATCTATTTATCCAATCTATTACAACCTTTTTACCGTCACGCGCCAATTTCTGGCACCGTTACCCGAAAGGGATTGACATCCCCTTTCACACGTCGGGTTGCAGGTGTTGTTATTTGTGTGCAGGGGTTGTTTACGTTGTGTTGCTTGGTTCTCCTACTGGTTCGATAACCTTGATTTCATAACTGAGGGAAATACCTACCACCGCTGTGCTGCATCATCCCTCCCTCTCCGGGGAAATACCGACGTAGTTCCAGGTGCCATCAAGGAGAATTTCTGGCGCCATTGCCGGTGAGGATCTTCAACATAACTAGGTTCCTAATCACAAATCTCATCTCCTTGCAATTTACATTATTCGCCATTTGCCTCTCGTTTTCCTCTCCCCCACTTCACAAAAATTTGCAGTTTTATTCGCCTCTCTTTTTCCGTTCGCCCTTTTTGCCGGATCTATTTTCGAGTGCAATCTTGTTGTATAGTCATCATGACTCAAGAGAACACCAAATTGTGTGATTTCTCAAATACCAAGAACAATGATTTTATTGGCACTCCGCTTGCTCCTCCCGCCACTAGTGCAGAAACTTGTGACATTAATACTGCTTTGCTGAATCTTGTTATGAAAGACCAACTTTCCAGTACTCCTAATGAGGATGTCGCGTCCCATCTTAATACCTTCATGGAATTATGCGATATGCAAAAGAAAAAAGATGTGGACAATGATGTTGTCAAAATGAAATTATTTCCGTTTTCCTTGCGTGATTCTGCAAAAAATTGGTTCTCTTCTTTGCCTCGTAATAGTATCGATTCTTGGAATAAGTGCAAAGATGCTTTTATCACTAAGTATTTTCCTCCCGCAAAAAATATTTTCCCTAGAACCCAGATCATGAATTTCAAGCAACTTGAACATGAGCATGTTGCGCAATCTTGGGAAAGGATGAAAATGATGGTGAGGCATTGCCCAACTCGTGGGTTAAATCTTTGGATGATCATACAAATTTTTTATGCGGGATTGAATTCTGTTTCTCGTAATCTTTTAGATTCCGCTGCGGGTGGTACTTTTATGGAAATTACTTTGGGTGAAGCCACCAAATTGCTCGATAATATCATGGCAAATTATTCACAATGGCATACCGAAAGAGCTCCTAATAGTAAAAAAAGTTAATTCGGTTGAAGAAATTTCTTCTTTGAGTGATAAAGTTGATGCTCTTATGAAATTGGTTGCTAGTAAAAGTGCTCCTATTGATTTTAATGATATGCCTTTGTCTATTTTGATTGAGCAAAATAGTGATGTCATTGATGTGAATTTTATCTCTAGAAATTATTTCAACAACAATGCTTATAGAGGTAATTTTAATCCTAGGCCTTTTCCTAGTAATTCCTCTAATAATTATGGTAATTCCTATGGAAATCAATATTATAGTAATTCCTTTGATCTTAAGAATAATATTAAAGAATTTATCAACACACAAAAAGTTTTCAACACTTCCATAGAAGAAAAGTTGAACAAAATTGATGATTTGTCTAGAAGTGTTGATAGAATTGCTCATGTTGGGGAACGTAGTAATTTCAAAAAAATTCCTACGCACACGTAGGATCATGGTGATGCATAGAAATGAGAGGGGAGAGTTTCGTCCACGTACCCTCGTAGACCGTTAAGCGGAAGCGTTATGACAACGCGGTTGATGTAGTCGTACGTCTTCACGATCGACCGATCCTCAGTACCGAACGTATGACACCTCCATGTTCAGCACACGCTCAACAAGGTGGCGTCCTGCGAACTCACAATCCAGTAGAGCTCGGGGAAGAGCTTCGTCAGCACGACGGCGTGGTGACGATGTTGATGAAGCTACCGCAGCAGGGCTTCGCCTAAACACCGCTACAGTATGACCGAGGTGGATTATGGTGGAGGAGGGCACCACACATGGCTGGGAGAGATCTTTGTGATCAACTTGTGTGTCTAGAGGTGCCGCCCTGCCCCTGTATATAAAGGAGCAAGGGGGAGGCCGGCCGGCCCTTGTCGGCGTGCCAGGAGGAGGAATCCTCCTCCTAGTAGGAGTAGGATTCCTCCTTTTCCTACTCCTACTAGGAGGGGGAAAGGAAGGGAGATAAAGAGAAGGAAAGGGGGCGCCCCCCTCTCCTAGTCCAATTCGGACAGAGGGGAGGGGGCGCACTACCCGCCCTAGGCCGGCCCCTCTCTCTTTCCCTTATGGCCCAACAAGGCCCATTAGCACCCGGGGGTTCCGGTAACCCCTCCGGTACTCCAGTAAAATCCCGATTTTACCCAGAACTCTTCCAATGTCCAAATGTAGGCTTCCAATATATCATTTGTGTCTCGACCATTTCGAGACTCCTTGTCATGTCCGTGATCATATCCGGGACTCCGAACTACCTTCGGTACATCAAAACATATAAACTCATAAAACCGATCGTCACAGAACTTTAAGCGTGCGGACCCTACGGGTTCGAGAACTATGTAGACATGACCGAGACATGTCTCCGGTCAATAACCAATAGTGGAACCTAGATGCTCATATTGGTTCCTACATGTTCTACGAAGATCTTTATCGGTCAAACCACATAACACTATACGTTGGTCTCTTTGTCATCGGTATGTTACTTGCCCGAGATTCAATCGTCGGTATCCTAATACCTAGTTCAATCTCGTTACCGGCAAGTCTCTTTACTCGTTTCGTAATGCACTATCCCGCAACTAACTCATTAGTTGCATTGCTTGCAAGGCTTATAGTGATGTGCATTACCGAGAGGGCCCAGAGATACCTCTCCGACAATCGGAGTGACAAATCCTAATCTTGATCTATGCCAACTCAACAAGTACCATCGGATACACCTATAGAGCACCTTTATAATCACCCAGTTATGTTGTGATGTTTGGTAGCACACAAAGTGTTCCTCTAGTATTCAGGAGTTGCATAATATCATAGTCATAAGAACATGTATAAGTCATGAAGAAAGCAATAGCGGTAAACAGAAACGATCAAGTGCTAAGCTAACGGAATGGGTCAAGTCAATCACATCATTCTCCTAATGATGTAATCCCATTGATCAAATAACAACTCATGTCTATGGTTTGGAAACTTAACCATCTTTGATCAATGAGCTAGTCAAGTAGAGGCATACTAGTGACACTATGTTTGTCTATGTATTCACACATGTATTATGTTTCCGGTTAATACAATTCTAGCATGTATAATAAACATTTATCATGAAATAAGGAAATAAATAATAACTTTATTATTGCCTCTAGGGCATATTTCCTTCAGCTCATGATGTGGAAAATCTCAAGATGAAAACTTTTGTGCCTAAAGTAGATGAATCAATTAAAGCTCTTTATGTTTCTATGGATGAAAGTAAGAAAAGAACTACTATGCTTAGAGCTAAAAGAGAATTTTTGGAAAAGGCTTTTTCTAGTGATTATTCTTGCAAAAGTGATGAAGATCTTAAAATGATTGGTGTTTATTCTATTGAATCCTTGTTTAGTAAAGTTAAGAATGATGAAAAAGGGACTAGAGAAGAGTCAACTTTAGGTAGAAGGCGTCCCAATATTTCGGAGGGTGAAAATCTAGTTGAGAAAATTGATGAAAGTGGGTTTGGAGAGGTCAAAACTTTAGCTAGTGATGCACCCACTATTTTGGGTTACAAAGACTTTAATTATGATAGTTGCTCTTTGATTGATTGTACTTATTTGTTGCAATCCATGATAAATTCACCCCATGCTTATGAACAAAATAAAGCTTTTACTAAACATATTGTTGATGCTATGATGAAAGCTCTTGAAGAAAAATTGGAATTACAAGTTTCAATTCCTAGAAAATTGTATGATGAATGGGAACCTACTATCAAAGTCAAGATTAAAAATTATGAATGTTTTGCTTTGTGTGACTTGGGTGCTAGTGTTTCCATAATTCCGAAATCTTTATGTGATGTGCTTGGTCTTACCAATCTTGAAGAATATTCCTTGAATTTGCACTTGGCGGATTCTACTATTAAAAAGCCTATGGGAAGGATTAATGATGTTCTTATTCTTGCAAATAGGAATTATGTGCCCATAGTTTTTATTGTTTTTGATATTGATTGCAATTCATCTTGTCCAATTATTCTTGATAGATCGTTTTTACGCACTACCAGTGCTGTGATTGATATGAAAGAAGGCAATATTAAGTTCCAATTTCCTTTGAGGAAAGGTATGGAACACTTTCCTAGAACTAGAATTAATCCACCTTATGAATCAATCATGAGGGCATCTTATGGATCTCGAACCAAAGATGACAAAACTTAGATCCTTGCTTTATGCCTAGCTAAGGGCGTAAAACTATAGCGCTTGTTGGGAGGCAACCCAATGAATAAATTTATTTTTGCTTCCTATTCTTGTGTGTTTACACAATTATTCCACTGTTATGATTGTGTTTTTTATGTATTAATTAGTGTTTGTGCCAAGTAAAGCCTTTATGATCTTCTTTGGTAATAGTTGTTTGTTCTTGCTGAAAAACAGAAAGTTTGCGCTCAAAAAATTAATTTTCATTTTTTACCAGAGAGCGATAAAATATCCATTCCAATTGCAGTATATCAATATACAAATTTCTCAGGTCTTCCTAATTTTTTTAGAGTTTTTGGAGTTATAGAAGTATTTGAAATAGTCAGATTGCTACAGACTGTTCTGTTTTGACAGATTCTATTTTCTTTGTGTTGTGTGCTTATTTTGATGGCTCTATGGTTTTCTTTGTTGAGTTTTTGCCATAGAAAAGTTGGAATATAGTAGATATAATAAAAAACAAAATATGAATTGGTTTTAGACAACACTTATTGTAGTGTTTTATTATTCTTATACTAACGGATCTCACGAAGGCTTTGTTGAGTTTTGTGTGACTGAAGTTTTCAAGTTTTGGGTTATCTTATGATGGATGAAGGAAGGATGTAAGAGCCTAAGCTTGGGGATGCCCCGGAATCCCAAGCTATTATTCAAGAATGATCAACCAACTAATCTTGGGGATGCCCCCGAGTGGCATCCCCGCTTCTTCCAACAACTATCGGTATTTTACTCGAGACTATATTTTTATTCGTCGCATGATATGTGTTTTGCTTGGAGCGTCTTGTATGATATGTGTATTTGCTTGTTTGATTTTGTGTTTTAAGTTATCAATCTTTGTTGGACACACCTTTTTAGAGAGTCAAAATTATGTCATGACTTGTTAGAATTGCTCTCTATGCTTCACTTAAATCTTTTATGAGCTAGGACTTGCTCTAGTGCTTCACTTATATCTTTTTGAGCACGGTGTGCTTAGTATTTTTGAAGAAATTCTCTCTTGCTTCACTTAGATTTGTTTGAGAGTTAGTAAAATTTTGAAGAAATTATTTCTTACTACACTTCAATTATTTTGAGAGAAAGAAAATTTGTTATGCTCATGATCTTCACTTATATTTGGTTGAGCTTATGAAAAGCAACTCATGAAAATTAGTCCCAAAGTGATAGATATCCAAGAAGGATAAATTAAAGAAAATGTCATGAAGATCATTGGACAAAATAAACTTGATTCTTAGTAATAGTTTTGAGATATGATGATGTGATATGTGAGTTATGTTGATGAGTAATTGTGTTCTAGTAAGAATATGGGTGTTAAGGTTTGTGATTCCCTATGCAAGTACGAAAGTCAATAGTCATGCAATGAAAATTATATCCTACTTGTGGTGCATTATTCGGTGTTAATTATGCTTAATGCTTTCTTATCATATTATTCATTTTGATTGGTCGTTTCCCAATCTTTGGCTAGCCTTCATTTTACACTAAGTATGACTTCTACTTGTGTATCCAAAATCCTTTAAACCAGTTTTGCCACATGAGTCCACTATATCTACCTATATGCGGTATTCTTTTGTCGTTCTAAGCAAATTTGCATGTGCCATCTCTAATTTTCAAAATAAACTTCTCTTTTGTGTGTTTGTTTCGCTCGCGGAACGGTAACGGGTGGCTAATATTTTCCATGCTAGATGTGTTAGTCTCAAGATGAGTGTTTATTCACTTGTCATTGCACGGGAGTAAGGCAAAGGTATTAGGGATGCCCAGTTCCGAAATTCAAAAACAAAAATGAATTTACTTTATGTTGTCAAATAATAAATTCCTTGGAAAGTGTTGGTATGGAGGGCACCCGTGGATACGGCTAGCCATGGAAAGTGAAAGTTATGGTGGAAAAAAGAATAAACTTTATTTTCTATTTGGGAACCGCCTATGGCATATCTAGCATGGAAAGTGTTCGGAACTCTAAGTCATTTTCGTTGGTGGGATGGATACACCTCCCAAAATGTTTTATCTCAAATTTTTCGCTTTGAGCTCTGGCACCTCTACAAATCCCTACTTCCCTCTGCGAAGGGACTTTCTTTTACTTTATGCAATTTTTTTTTAATTTGAGTCTCCATCTTCTCTTATAAAAAGCACCAACTAGGAGGCAATATGATCGTGCTCAAGTATTGGGTGTAGTTAATATTCGAGTGTGTTTCATGAATGGATCAATGTTTGAGCATGATGGGCTAGGGATAACTTATTTTAGCATTGATATTTTGAAAGACATGGTTGCTTGTTGATATGCGTGAGTATCTAAATTATTATGTCAAAACTAGACTATTGCTTTGAATCACATAAAAGTCCAAATGTCCATGCTATAAAGAAAAGAATATGATATGACTTGATGAACAACACTCCAGAGCAAAAATTCTGTTTTTTATCACTTACCTACTCGAGGACGAGTAGGAGTAGGAGTTATGCTTGGGGATGCTGATACATCTCCAACGTATCTATAATTTTTTATTGTTCCATGCTGTTTTATTATCAATCTTGGATGTTTTATAATCATTTTATAGTCATTTTATATCGTTTTTTGGTACTAACCTATTGACATAGTGCCCAGTGCCACTTCCTGTTTTTTCCATGTTTTTTACATCGCAGGAAATCAATATCAAACGGAGTCCAAATGGCACGAAACTTTACGATGATTTTTATGGGCCAAAAGGAAGCAGATGGGCCCTGGTTGCGCCTGGGGGGAGTCCCGAGGAGGGGGAAACCCACCAGGGCGTGCAAAGAGGCCCTGGCGTGCCCTGGTGGGTTGTGCCCACCTCTGGTACCCCCCAGACCGCCTCTTTGCTCTATAAATACCCCCAAAAATCCTAGAAACCTAGGGGAGTCGATGAAATATTCATCCAGCCGCCGCATAGTCCAGAAACACCAGATCCAACCTAGACACCATCACGGAGGGGATCACCACTTCCATTTGTGCCTCTCCGATGATGCGTGAGTAGTTCTTTGTAGACCTTCGGGTCCGTAGTTAGTAGCTAGATGGCTTCATCTCTCTCTCTCTCTCTTGATTCTCAATACAATGGTCTCTTGGAGATCCATATGATGTAACTCTTTTGCGGTGTGTTTGTTGGGATCGATGAACTTCGAGTTTGTGATCAGATCTATGTTTTTATATCCATGAAAGTATTTGAGTTTCTTTGATCTCTTTTATGCATGATCTCTTATAGCCTCGTATTTCTTCTCCGATATTTGGGTTTTGTCTAGCTAACTCGATCTATTTATCTTGCAATGGGAAGAGGTGCCCGGTAGTGGGTTCGATCTTACGGTGCTTGATCCCAGTGACAAAAAGGGAACCGACACGTATGTATCGTTACTACTAAGGATAAAAAGATGAGATCTATATCTACCGCCATATAGATAAATGGATCTTGTCTACATCATGTCATCGTTCTTATTGCATTACTCCACTTTTCCATGAACTCAATACACTAGATGCATGCTGGATAGCGGTTGATGTGTGGAGTAATAGTAGTAGATGCATGCAGGAGTCAGTCTACTAATCTTGGACGTGATGCCTATGTAATGATCATTGCCTGGATATCGTCATAATTATTTGAAGTTCTATCAATTGCCCAACAGTAATTTGTTTACACACCATTTGCTATTTTTCTTGAGAGAAGCCACTAGTGAAACCTATGGCCGCCGGGTCTTATTCCTCATATATTTGCCTTTGTGATCTACCTTTTTCCTTGCTTTTATTTTCAGATCTATTAAACCAAAAATACAAAAATACTTTGCTGCACTTTATTTTATCTGCGATCTATTTATCCAATCTATTACAACCTTTTTACCGTCACACACCAATTTCTGGCGGCGTTATCCGAAAGGGATTGACAACCCCTTTAACACGTCGGGTTGCAAGGTGTTGTTATTTGTGTGCAGGGGCTGTTTACATTGTGTTTCTTGGTTCTCCTACTGGTTCGATAACCTTGGTTTCATAACTGAGGGAAATACCTACCGCCTCTATGCTGCATCATCCCTCCCTCTCCGGGGAAATACCGACGTAGTTCCAGCTGCCATCAACCGCCATCTTTGGATCTTTTGCATCGAATTCTCCATTTATTTGGGATATTGCGAGGTTCTAATCCCCATGCATCTCTAGGCGTTGTATGCCCATAGAAACAGCCATTCGGAGACCGTGCAGTAGTGCCTCGTATTCGGCCGCGTTGTTGGAGTCTGTATACATGATCTATAATACGTAGCGGACTGTATCCCCTGTAGGGGATGTTAAGATGACACCAGCCCCCAATCCGGCTAACATTTTAGAGCCGTCGAAGTACATTACCCAGTTGGAGTATGTGTTGTACTCTTTAGGGAGTTCGGCTTTCGTCCATTCGCGAGAAAGTCGGCCAACACCCGAGGTTTAATAGCCCGGTGTGGCTTGTATGTTATTTCAAATGGTAAGAGCTCGATGGCCCATTTGGCTATGTGGCCGGTGGCGTCCCGATTATTTATGATGTCATTGAGTGGTACTTCGGACGCCACCATGATCGAACACTCTTGAAAGTAGTGTCGCAGCTTCCGGGATGCCATGAAGACCGCATACGCTATTTTTTGATAGTGTGGGTATTGAGATTTGCATGGTGTAAGAACCGCCGATACATAGTACACTGGTTTCTGGAGTGGGAGTTTGTGTCCCTCTTCCTCTCGTTCGACGATGAGTACCGCGCTCACCACCTGGTGAGTCGCAAATATGTAGAGCAACATAGGTTCGCCAACACTTGGTGCGGTAAGGATTGGGTTGCTTGCTAACAAAGTTTTTATTTCTTCCAATCCGGCTATAGTCGCATCCATCCATTCAAAGTGGTCGGTGCGTCGGAGCATTCGATAAAGTGGCAGCGCCTTTTCCCCTAATCTGGAGATAAAGCGGCTCAAGGCTGCCACACACCCAACTAGTTTTTAGACCTGCTTTAATTCTATTGGTATTGCCAATTGTGACAAGGCTCGGATTTTGGCTGGGTTCACTTTGATTCCTCTATTGGAAACAATGAACCCGAGTAGTTTTCCGGCTGGAACGCTGAAAACACATTTTTCCAGATTGAGCCGTATGTCATATGTTCGGAGGTTGTCGAATGTGACGCGTGGATCGTCCACCAATGATTCAACATGTTTAGTCTTGATGACTACATCATCTACGTATGCCTCCACTGTCTTGCCAATTTGCTTTTCCAAGCATGTTTGAATCATGTGTTGGTAAGTGGCGCCAGTGTTTTTGAGTCCAAAAGGCATAGTGTTGAAGCAGAAAGACTCATACGGGGTAATGAATGCCGTTGCGGCCTGGTTAGACTCCTTCATATTAATTTGATGGTATCGGAGTATGCATCGAGGAAACACAGTGAGTCGTGTCCTGCGGTTGCGTCAATTATTTGGTCAATGCGGGGCAGGGAGAAGGGGTCCTTAGGGCAAGCCTTATTGAGGTCCTTGAAATCGACACAAAGGCGCCAGGATTTATCCTTCTTCGGCACCATGACCAGGTTCGCTAGCCAATCCAGATGTTTGATCTCTCTGATGAACCCGACTTCAAGTAGTTTGGCTAGCTCCTCCCCCATAGCTTGTCGTTTGGGTTCAGAAAATCACTGCAGCGTTTGCTTGACTGGTTTGAACCCCTTTATTATGTTGAGGCTATGCTCGGCTAGTCTACATGGGATTCCTGGCATATCCGAAGGATGCCAGGCAAAGACATCCCAATTTCGCGCAGGAATGCTCGTAAGGCGACGTCGACCGTTGGATCCAGTTGTGCTCCAATGGAGGTTGTCTTGTTTGGATCCATCAGGTGTACTTGAAATTTGACTATTTCGTCTGCTAGCTTGAAAGAAGTGGACTTGGGCCTCTTGTCGAGGATTACATTGTCTTTGTCCACTGTGGAACACAGAGTGGTTAGCTCCTCGGCCGTGAGGGCCTCGGATAGTGCCTCGAGGGCCAAGGATGCAGTTTTATTTTTGGTGCGAAGTGCCATATCCGGATCACTGGTGATAGTGATAACTCCGTTGGGCCCTGGCATTTTGAGCTTCATGTACCCATAATGGGGTATGGCTTGAAAGTGTGTGAAGGCGTCTCGCCCCAACAGGGCGTGATATCCGTTGTTGAAAGGTGCCACGTGGAAGAGCAACTCTTTGGACATGTAGTTCTCCGGCGTGCCGAATACTACATCAAGTTTAATTTTCCCCGAGCATCATGCTTCTTGACTAGGGATAATGCCTCGAAAGGTGGTACTGCTTTGCTCGATGCGTGATACATCCCAACGTATCTATAATTTTTGATTGTTCCATGCTATATTATATCCTGTTTTGGACATTATTGGGCTTTATTATACACTTTTATATTATTTTTGGGACTAACCTATTAACCGGAGGCCCAGACCAGAATTGCTGTTTTTTTTGCCTATTTTAGGGTTTCGCAGAAAAAGAATATCAAACAGAGTCCAAACGGAATGAAACCTTCGGGAACGTGATTTTCGGAATGAACATGATCCAAAGGACTTGGACCCTACGTCAAGCAATCATCGAGGAAGGCATGAGGTAGGGGGCGCGCCTACCCCCCCCCCCCAGGCGGGCCCTCCACCCTTGTGGGGCCCACGTTGCTCCACCGACGTACTCCTTCCTCCTATATATACCTGTGTACCCCCAAACTACCAGATACGGAGCCGAAACCCTAATTCCACCGCCGTAACTTTCTGTATCCACAAGATCCCATCTTGGGGCCTTTTTCGGAGCTCCGCCGGAGGGGGTATCGATCACGGAGGGCTTCTACATCAACACCATAGCCTATCCGATGAAGTGTGAGTAGTTTACTTCAGACCTACGGGTCCATAGTTATTAGCTAGATAGCTTCTTCTCTCTTTTTGGATCTCAATACGAAGTTCTCCCCCTCTCTTGTGGAGATCTATTCGATGTAATCTTCTTTTGCGGTGTGTTTGTTGAGATCGATGAATTGTGGGTTTATGATCAAGTTTATATATGAACAATATTTGAATCTTCTCTGAATTCTTTTATGTATGATTGGTTATCTTTGCAAGTCTCTTCGAATTATCAGTTTGGTTTGGCCTACTAGATTGATCTTTCTTGCAATGGGAGAAGTGCTTAGCTTTGGGTTCAATCTTGCGGTGTCCTTTCCCAGTGACAGTAGGGGCAGCAAGGCACGTATTGTATTGTTGCCATCGAGGATAACAAGATGGGGTTTATATCATATTGCATGAGTTTATCCCTCTACATCATGTCATCTTGCTTAAAGCGTTACTCTGTTCTCTTGAACTTAATACTCTAGATGCATGCTGGATAGCGGTCGATGTGTGGAGTAATAGTAGTAGATGCAGGCAGGAGTCGGTCTACTTGTCTCGGACGTGATGCCTATATACATGATCATACCTAGATATTCTCATAACTATGCTCAATTCTGTCAATTGCTCAACAGTAATTTGTTCACCCACCGTAATACTTATGCTCTCGAGAGAAGCCTCTAGTGAAACCTATGGCCCCCGGGTCTATTTTCCATCATATTAATCTTCCAATACTTAGTTATTTCCTTTGCCATTTATTTTACTTGCATCTTTATTTCTCTTTATCATAAAAATACCAAAAATATTATCTTATCATATCTATCAGATCTCACTCTCGTAGGTGACCGTGAAGGGATTGACAACCCCTTTATCGCGTTGGTTGCGAGGAGTTTATTTGTTTGTGTAGGTGCGAGGGACTCGTGCGTGGCCTCCTACTGGATTGATACCTTGGTTCTCAAAAACTGAGGGAAATACTTACGCTGCTCTGCTGCATCACCCTTTCCTCTTCAAGGGAAAACCAACGCAGTGCTCAAGAGGTAGCAAGAAGGATTTCTGGCGCCGTTGCCGGGGAGTCTACGCAAAAGTCAACATACCAAGTACCCATCACAAACCCTTATCTCCCACATTACATTATTTGCCATTTGCCTCTCGTTTTCCTCTCCCCCACTTCACCCTTGCCGTTTTATTCGCCCTCTCTCTCTCTCCATCCTCCCTCTCTTTCTCTATTTGCCTCTTTTTGCCCGTTTCTTGTTTGCTTGTGTGTCGGATTGCTTGCTTGTCACGATGGCTCAAGATAATACCAAATTGTGTGACTTTACCAATACCAACAACAATGATTTTATTAGCACTCCGATTGCTCCTCTTACCGATGCTGAATCTTGTGAAATTAATGCTGCTTTGCTGAATCTTGTCATGAAAGATCCGTTTTCCGGCCTTCCTAGTGAAGATGCCGCTACCCATCTAAACAACTTCGTTGATTTGTGTGATATGCAAAAGAAGAAAGATGTGGACAATGATATTGTTAAATTGAAGCTATTTCCTTTTTCGCTTAGAGATCGTGCTAAAGCTTGGTTTTCGTCTTTGCCTAAAAATAGTATTGATTCGTGGAATAAGTGCAAAGATGCTTTTATCTCTAAGTATTTTCCTCCCGCTAAGATCATCTCTCTTAGAAACGATATTATGAATTTTAAGCAACTTGATCATGAACATGTTGCACAAGCTTGGGAGAGGATGAAATTAATGATACGTAATTGCCCTACACATGGTTTGAATTTGTGGATGATTATACAAAAAATTTATGCCGGATTGAATTTTGCTTCTAGAAATCTTTTAGATTCGGCCGCGGGAGGCACTTTTATGGAAATCACTTTAGGAGAAGCTACTAAACTCCTAGATAATATTATGGTTAATTATTCTCAATGGCACACTGAAAGATCTACTAATAAGAAAGTGCATGCGATAGAAGAAATTAATGTTTTGAGTGGTAAGATGGATGAACTTATGAAATTATTTGCTAATAAAAGTGTTTCTTCTGATCCTAATGATATGCCTTTGTCTACTTTGATTGAGAATAATAATGAATCTTTGGATGTGAATTTTGTTGGTAGGAATAATTTTGGTAACAACGCGTATAGAGGAAACTTTAATCCTAGGCCGTATCCTAGTAATTCCTCTAATAATTATGGTAATTCCTACAACAATTCTTATGGAAATTTTAATAAGATACCCTCTGATTTTGAATCTAATATTAAAGAATTTATTACCTCGCAAAAGAATTTCAATGCTTTGATTGAAGAAAAATTGCTTAAGATTGATGAGTTGGCTAGGAACGTTGATAGAATTTCTCTTGATGTTGATTCTTTGAAACTTAGATCTATTCCTCCTAAGCATGATATCAATGAGTCTCTCAAAGCCATGAGAATTTCCATTGATGAGTGCAAAGAAAGAACCGCTAGGATGCGTGCTAAGAAAGATTGCTTTATAAAAGCGTGTTCTTCTAGTTTCCATGATAATAAAGATGAAGATCTAAAAGTTATTGATGTTTCCCCTATTAAATCTTTGTTTTGTAATATGAATCTTGATAATGATGGGACTGAATATGATCCACCTTTACCTAGAAGGCGTTCCAAAAATTCAGAGTCTTTAGATCTTGATGCTAAAATTGTTAAAAGTGGGATTGAAGAAGTCAAAACTTTAAATATTAATGAACCCACTATTTTGGATTTCAAGGAATTTAATTATGATAATTGCTCTTTGATAGATTGTATTTCCTTGTTGCAATCCGTGCTAAATTCTCCTCATGCTTATAGTCAAAATAAAGCCTTTACCAAACATATCGTTGATGCTTTGATGCAATCTTATGAAGAAAAACTTGAGTTGGAAGTTTCTATCCCTAGAAAACTTTATGATGAGTGGGAACCTACTATTAAAATTAAGATTAAAGATCATGAATGCTATGCTTTGTGTGATTTGGGTGCTAGTGTTTCCACGATTCCAAAGACTTTGTGTGATTTGCTAGGTTTCCGTGATTTTGATGATTGCTCTTTAAACTTGCACCTTGCGGACTCCACTATTAAGAAACCTATGGGAATAATTAATGATGTTCTTATTGTTGCAAATAGGAATTATGTGCCCATGGATTTTATTGTTCTTGACATAGATTGCAATCCTTCATGTCTGATTATTCTTGGTAGACCTTTCCTTAGAACAATTGGTGCAATTATTGATATGAAGGAAGGGAATATTAGATTCCAATTTCCGTCAAGGAAAGGCATGGAACACTTCCCTAGAAAGAAAATTAAATTACCTTATGAATCTATTATGAGATCCACTTATGTATTGCCTTCCAAAGATGGCAATACCTAGATCTATCCTTGCTTTCATGCCTAGCTAGGGGCGTTAAACGATAGCGCTTGTTGGGAGGCAACCCAATTTTATTTTTATTCCTTGATTTTTTCTCCTGTTTAGTAATAAATAATTTATCTAGCCTCTGTTTTGGTTGTGTTTTTTGTGTTTAATTAGTGTTTGTGCCAAGTAGAACCGTTGAGAAGACTTGGGGAAAGTCTTTTTAATCTTGCTGTAAAAAACAGAAACTTTAGCGCTCACGATAACTGCTGCCATTTTTATTTGGAACGTGATATTTAGTTAATTCTTTTTGAATATGATTAATATGTAAATTCCTCACGTCCATAAATTTATTTTAGAATTTTGGGGGTTCCAGATCTTGTGTTAGCTACAGATTACTACAGACTGTTCTGTTTTTGACAGATTCTGTTTTTCGTGTGTTGTTTGCTTATTTTGATGAATCTATGGCTAGCAAAATAGTTTATAAACCATAGAGAAGTTGGAATACAGTAGGTTTAACACCAATATAAATAAAGAATGAGTTCATTACAGTACCTTGAAGTGGTGTTTTGTTTTCTTTCGCTAACGGAGCTCACGAGATTTTCTACTTTAAGTTTTGTGTTGTGAAGTTTCCAAGTTTTGGGTAAAGATTTGATGGATTATAGAACAAGGAGTGGAAAGATACTAAGCTTGGGGATTCCCATGGCACCCCCAAGGTAATCTAAGGACACTAAAAGCCAAAGCTTGGGGATGCTCCGGAAGGCATCCCCTCTTTCGTCTACTTCTCTCGGTAACTTTACTTGGAGCTATATTTTTATTTACCACATGATATGTGTTTTGCTTGGAGTGTCTTGTATTATTTGAATCTTTATTTGTTAGTTTTCCACAATCATCCTTGCTGCACACACCTTTTTGACCGAGACACTCATGATTCGGAAATTGTTAGAATACTCTATGTGGTTCACTTATATCTTTTGAGTTATATAATTTTTGCTCTAGTGCTTCACTTATATCTTTTAGAGCACGTTGGTGGATTTGTTTTGTAGAAACCATAGTTATCTCATGATTAACTTAGATTATTTTGAGTGTCCTACAAAACAGCATGGTAATTTGCTTTATTATGTTAGTCATTCAAGATTAATAATAAAATTTTCTTATGATTGTGTTGAATACTATGAGAAGTTTGAAACTTGATAATTGTTTTGAGATATGGAGATGGTGATATTAGAGTCGTGTTAGTTGAGTAGTTTTGAATTTGAGAAATGCTTGTGTTGAAGTTTGTGATTGTCGTAGCATGCACGTATGGTGAACCGTTATGTTAAGAAGTCAGAGCATGATGTATTTATTGATTGTCCTCCTTATGAGTGGCGGTCGGGGACGAGCGATGGTCTTTTCCTACCAATCTATACCCTTAGGATCATGCGAAATAACTAATAGATTTTTGCAATAAGTATGTGAGTTCTTTATGACTAATGTTGAGTCCATGGATTATACACACTCTCACCCTTCCACCATTGCTAGCCTCTCTAATACCGTGCACCTTTCGCCGTTATCATAAACCCACCATATACCTTCCTCAAAACAGCCACCATACCTACCTATCATGGCATTTCCATAGCCATTCCGAGATATATTGCCATGCAACTTTCCACCGTTCCGTTTACTATGACACGCTCCATCATTGTCATATTGCTTCGCATGATCATGTAGTTGACATTTTAGTTGTGGCAACGCCACCGTTCATAATTCTTTCATATAAGTCACTCATGCAGCATTGCTATCCCGATACACCGCCGGAGGCATTCATATAGAGTCATACTTTGTTCTAGTATCGAGTTGTAATCATTGAGTTGTAAATAAATAGAAGTGTGATGATTATCATTCATAGAGTATTGTCCCAAAAAAGAGAAAGGCCAAATAAAAAAAGGCCCAAAAAAGAATAAATAAAAAGGGGCAATACTACTATATTTTTTTCCACACTTGTGCTTCAAAGTAGCACCATGATCTTCATGATAGAGAGTCTCCTATGCTATCACTTTCATATACTAGTGGGATTTTTCATTATAGAACTTGGCTTGTATATTCCAACGATGGGCTTCCACAAAATGCCCTAGGTCTTCATGAGCAAGCAAGTTGGATGCACACCCACTTAGTTTCTTTTTGTTGAGCTTTCATACATTTATCTCTAGTGCATCCGTTGGATGGCAATCCCTACTCACTCACATTGATATCTATTGATGGGCATCTCCATAGCCCGTTGATACACCTAGTTGATGTGAGACTATCTTCTCCTTTTTTGTCTTCTCCACAACCACCATTCTATTCCACCTACAGTGCTATGTCCATGGCTCACGCTCATGTATTGCGTGAAGATTGAAAAAGTTTGAGAACACCAAAAGTATAAAACAATTGCTTGGCTTGTCATCGGGGTTGTGCATGATTTGAATACTTTGTGTGGTGAAGATGGAGCATAGCCAGACTATATGATTTTGTAGGGATAACTTTCTTTGGCCATGTTATTTTGAAGAGACATAATTACTTAGTTAGTATGCTTAAAGTATTATTATTTCTATGTCAATATTAAACTTTTGTCTTGAATCTTTCAGATCTGAATATTCACACCACAATTAAGAGAATTACATTGAAATTATGCCAAGTAGCATTCCACATTAAAAATTCTATTTTTATCATTTACCTACGCGAGGTCGGGCAGGAATTAAGCTTGGGGATGCTTGATACGTCTCCAACGTATCTATAGTTTTTGATTGTTCCATGCTATATTATATCCTATTTTGGACATTATTGGGCTTTATTATACACTTCTATATTATTTTTGGGACTAACCTATTACCTGGAGGCCCAGCCCAGAATTGCTGTTTTTTTGCCTATTTTAGGGTTTTGCAGAAAAAGAATATCAAACGGAGTCCAAACGGAATGAAACCTTTGGGAACGTGATTTTCGGAATGAACATGATCCAGAGGACTTGGACCCTACGTCAAGCAATCATCGAGGAAGGCACGGGGTAGGGGGGCGCGCCAACCCCCCACCCCCCAAGCGCGCCCTCCACCCTCGTGGGGCCCATGTTGCTCCACCAACGTACTCCTTCCTCCTATATATACCTACGTACCCCCAAACTACCAGATATGGAGCCAAAACCCTAATTCCACCGCTGTAACTTTCTGTATCCACGAGATCCCATCTTGGGGCCTTTTCCAGAGCTCCGCCGGAGGGGGTATAGATCACGCAGGGATTCTACATCAACACCATAGCCTCTCCAATGAACTGTGAGTAGTTTACTTCAGACCTACGGGTCCATAGTTATTAGCTAATGGCTTCTTCTCTCTTTTTGGATCTCAATACAAAGTTCTCCCCCTCTCTTGTGGAGATCTATTCAATTTAATCTTCTTTTGCGGTGTGTTTGTTGAGATTGATGAATTGTGGGTTTATGATCAAGTTTATCTATGAACAATATTTGAATCTTCTCTGAATTCTTTTATGTATGATTGGTTATCTTTGCAAGTCTCTTCGAATTATCAGTTTGGTTTGGCCTACTAGATTGATCTTTCTTGCAATGGGAGAAGTGCTTAGCTTTGGGTTCAATCTTGCGGTGTCCTTTCCCAGTGACAGTAGGGGCAGCAAGGAATGTATTATATTGTTGCCATCGAGGATAACAAGATGGGGTTTACATCATATTGCATGAGTTTATCCCTCTACATCATGTCATCTTGCTTAAAGCGTTATTCTGTTCTCTTGAACTTAATACTCTAGATGCATGCTGGATAGCGGTCGATGTGTGGAGTAATAGTAGTAGATGCAGGCAGGAGTCGGTCTACTTGTCTTGGACGTGATGCCTATATACATGATCACCTAGATATTCTCATAACTATGCTCAATTCTGTCAATTGCTCAACAGTAATTTGTTCACCCACCGTAATACTTATGCTCTCGAGAGAAGCCTCTAGTGAAACCTATGGCCCCTGGGTCTATTTTCCATCATATTTCCTTTGCCATTTTTTTACTTGTATCTTTATTTCTCTTTATCATAAAAATACCAAAAATATTATCTTATCATATCTATCAGATCTCACTCTCGTAGGTGACCGTGAAGGGATTGACAACCCCTTTATCACATTGGTTGCGAGGAGTTTATTTGTTTGTGTAGGTGCGAGGGACTCGTGCGTGGCCTCCTACTAGATTGATACCTTGGTTCTCAAAAACTGAGGGAAATACTTACGCTGCCCTGCTGCATCACCCTTTCCTCTTCAAGGGAAAACCAACGCAGTGCTCAAGAGGTAGCAATGCAACTCTTGTCCATTTGCATTTTATTGAGCGTGTCTTCGTAGATGAGGTTCAATCCGTTGCCGCCGTCCATGAGAACTTTGGTGAATCGAAAGCCATCCACAATTGGGTTTAAGACCAAGGCGGCTGGTGCTCGGACTGATCGAGCCCTTGGTTCGTCCTCGATGGTAAAGTTATTGTCGTATCGTTCCAAGGATTTATTGCAGTTACTTGGTTAACTTCGGCGAGGTCGCAGAGTGCCCTTTTGTGCCGATTATTTGAAGAAAAGGTCTCGAAGACTGTAAAGACATTCAGATCATCATCCTTTGAAGAGTGCTTCTCTAGGGTAGTGTTGGTGAGTGAGGGAGTCCTGGATTAGGGGGTCTCCGGACAGCCGGACTATCTCCATTGGCCGAACTGTTAGATTATGAAGATACAAGATTGAATACTTCATCTCGTGTCCGGATGGGACTCTACTTGGCATGGAAGGCAAGCTAGGCAATACGTATATGGATATCTCCTCCTTTGTAACCGACCTTGTGTAACCCTAACCCTCTCCGGTGTCTATATAAACCGAGCAGTTTTAGTCCGTAGGACAACAATCACAACATAAAATCATACCATAGGCTAGCTTCTAGGGTTTAGCCTCTCTGATCTCGTGGTAGATCTACTTTTATAACACCCATATCATCAATATTAATCAAGCAGGACGTAGGGTTTTACCTCCACCAAGAGGGCCCGAACCTGGGTAAAACTTCGTGTCCCTTGCCTCCTGTTACCATCCGGCCTAGACGCATAGTTCGGGACCCCCTACCCGAGATCCGCCAGTTTTGACACCGACATTAGTGCTTTCATTGAGATTTCCTCTGTGTCGTCGCCGTTAGGCTTGATGGCTCCTACTATCGTCGATAGTGATGCGGTCCGTGGTGAGACTTTTCTTCCCGGACTGATCTTCATATTCGGCGGCTTTGTACTGCGGGCTAATTCGCTTGGCCATTTGGAGCAGATTGAAAGCTACGCCCCTGGCCATCAGGTCAGATTTGGAAGTTTGAATTACACGGCCAACATCCATGGGGACTTGATTTTTGACGGATTCGAGCTACAGCCAGGCGCGCCGCACTGTTGCGATGGGTATGACCTAGCTCTGCCACCGAACAGTACCCCAGTAGCCGCGCCCCCATCAGCTCCGACCCTTAGTTCGGAGCCAACTGCGCCAATCGAGGACGGGTGGTTAGACACCACCTCAGGGGTTGCAGTCTCAACGGCGATCGAGCCGAACACCAGCACAAATCTCCGTGCAGCCCGTGACTCCAAGGTGCCGGACTCTCTTCCGGAAACCGAACCATCCGCGCCCCTGCCAATCGAATCCGGTTGGGTGCCAATCATGGAATTCACCGTCGTGGATATCTTTCAACACTCACCCTTCGGTGATATTCTGAATTCACTAAGGTCTCTCTCTTTGTCAGGAGAGCCCTGGCCGGATTATGGCCAACAGGATTGGGATGCGGACGACGAAGAAATTCGACACCCACCCACCACCCACTTTGTAGCCATTGTCGATGATCTAACCGACATGCTCGACTTCGACTCCGAAGACATCGACGGTATGGACGACGATGTAGGAGACGAACATGAACCAGCACCTATAGGGCACTGGAAAGCCACCTCGTCGTATGACATATACATGGTGGATACACCCAATGAAGGCAACAGTGACGAGATGGCGGAGGATGACCCCTCCAAGAAGCAACCCAAGCACCGACGTCAGCGGCGCCGCTCTAAGTCCCGCCAAAGCAAAAGTGGTGATACCGGCACAGGAGATAATAACACTACGGATAGTGCCGAAGGCAACAACAATCCCCTTCAGCAAGATTTAGAGCAGGAGGATGAAGGATCCAGCTCTCCTGAGAGAGCGGCTGGCGGAGAGGAGGAGGATGACAATTACATGCCCCCCTCCGAAGACGAGGCAAGCCTCGGTGATGATGAATTCACCGTACCAGAGGATCCCGTCGAACAAGAGCGCTTCAAGCGCAGGCTTATGGCCACGGCAAATAGCCTGAAGAAAAAGCAGCAACAGCTTCAAGCTGATCAAGATCTGCTAGCTGACAAATGGACCGAAGTCCTCGCGGCCGAGGAATATAAACTCGAGCGTCCCTCCAAGAGTTATCCAAGGCGCAGGTTACTTCCCCGACTAGAGGAAGAAGCGTATGAAACGGCTGATCGGCCACCTCGTGGCCGCGATAGAGAGGCATTCCAGCCAAAAGCTCAGCCTCCACCCCAACGCCATTCAAATAAAAAGGCATGGGGAGATACGCCAGACCTGTGAGACATATTGGAGGACAAAGCAAAGCATTCAAGATCGATCTACGGATCACGAGGGCGCACCACTCTATGAGACGATAAACGTCACGCCGGATACAATAAAAGCAAATCCGGCTGGGCTGAACACAGCGGGCAGGACCCATTCAAGCTGCGTCGCGATATAGCCCAATACAGAGGCGCCGCACACCCCTTATGCTTCACAGACAAAGTAATGGAACATCAATTCCCAGAAGGTTTCAAACATGTAAACATTGAATCATACGACGGCACTACAGACCCCGCGGTATGGATTGAGGACTTCCTCCTCCACATCCACATGGCCCACGGTGATGACTTACATGCCATCAAGTACCTCCCACTAAAACTCAAAGGACCAGCACGACATTGGCTTAATAGCTTGCCAGCGGACTCCATTAGCTGTTGGGAAGAACTAGAAGCCGCATTCCTCGACAACTTTCAGGGCACTTATGTAAGACCACCAGACGCCGATGACTTGAGCCACATAATTTAGCAGCCAGAAGAGTCGGCCAGGCAATTCTGGACTCGGTTCCTTACAAAGAAAAATCAAATCGTCGACTGTACGGATGCGGAGGCCTTAGCGGCTTACAAGCACAACATCCGAGATGAGTGGCTAGCCCGGCACCTCGGTCAGGAAAAGCCGAAATCTATGGCAGCCCTCACAATGCTCATGACCCGCTTTTGTGCGGGAGAAGACAGCTGGTTGGCTCGCAGTAATAACATATCAAAGAACCATGGTATCTTAGATACCAAGGACGGCAATAGCAGGTCACGTCACAACAAGCATAAGCGCCGCATTAACGGCGAAAGTACTGAGGATACGACAGTCAATGCCGGATTCAAAGGCTCTAAACCCGGTCAGCGGAAAAAGCCATTCAAACAAAGTACGCCGGGTCCGTCCAGCTTGGACCGTATACTCGATCGCTCATGTCAAATACACGACACCCCAAACAAGCCAGCCAATCACACCAACAGGGATTGTTGGGTGTTCAAGCAGGCCGGCAAGATAATTGCCGAAAACAAGGACAAGGGGCCGCATAGCGATGACAAGGAAGAACCCCGGCAACCGCACACTGGAGGACAGAAGAGGTTTCCCCCGCAAGTGCGGACAGTGAACATGATATACGCAACCCACATCCCCAAGAGGGAGCAGAAGCGTGCGCTCAGGAACGTATATGTGTTGGAGCCAGTCGCCCCAAAGTTCAACCTTTGGTCCTCCTGTCCGATCACCTTCGATCGCAGGGACCACCCCACTAGTATCCGTCATGGCGGATTCGCCGCACTGGTCCTAGACCCAATCATTGACGGATTTCACCTCACTCGAGTGCTTATGGACGGCGGTAGCAGCCTGAACCTGCTTTATCAGGACACAGTCCGCAAAATGGGTATAGACCCCTCAAGGATCAAACCCACAAAAATGACCTTTAAAGGCGTCATTCCAGGCGTAGAGGCCCACTGCACAGGCTCAATTACACTGGAAGTGGTCTTCGGATCCCCGGATAACTTCCGAAGCGAGGTGTTAATCTTCGATATAGTCCCGTTCCGCAATGGTTATCACGCGCTGCTCGGACGAACCGCATTCGCTAGATTCAATGCGGTACCACACTATGCATACCTCAAGCTCAAGATGCTAGGACCTCGCAGAGTTATTACAGTCAATGGAAACACAGAGCACTCTCTCCGAATAGAGGGGCACACCGCGGCCCTTGCAGCAGAAGCGCGAAGCAGCCTCTCAAGGCAATCTACCAGTTCGGCATTTCAAAACCCAGACACCTTCAAGCGCGCTCGGGGAAATCGGCAGACAGACCGCCTGGCGCGATCTAAGCTCGCGTAGCAATACGGCAGCCACCCCAATCCCAGCCCAACGGCATTATTCGTGTCGCGCGTACATAATTACGCATTAAAAATACCATGGGCACAGGAGGGGAGGGGGCACAACTGCGGCACGCCCCAAAACGTGGCCTAAACCGCACTAGGGGCTTCCCGTTTGGTTATTTTTCTTTTTCTTTCAGGACTTTAATCTCTGGAAACACTGTCCGGCAGCTCCATTGTCGAACACATGATACAGCAACCAAGGAGGTAGACAACTACGTTATACAACGGAATTCCCAGGTTGATTACAGATTTCATATCATTCCTCAGCTCGCCCTTGGAAGGGACATAGTCCTACTCTTTTGCGTATTGCACTATCTGTATCACTCTGCTTTAATGCAATTTTTTCATAAACAATGCATGACATTACGACTATTATTGCATTTTTGTTATACATATATCTATGCGTTCATTAACGACGCCTTGCAACCATACACTCTGGTACGGTCAATGCACCAGGGGCTTACGTACCCGCTATATGGTGTGAAAAGTCCGAACACTTTCACAAGTGCGGCACCCCGGACTTATAGCATTATATGCATCAGCTCCGAATCATGTCTTTTGTCAAATGTTGGATTTTCCCGGCTCCTATGTTTTGGTACCTTACGTTCCGCTCTATCGGCTAAGGTAGCGCTAGGAGAACTACTGCGATTGTGCCCCGGTTCTGCCGGGCTGAGCACCTCAGTAGAGAAAGCTAAAACTGACTGTCATGATAAGGCGCGAGACTGGTCGCTGTTCGGTGAGGTTTTTTGAGTCCTTAAAGACTTATGCCACTTAGGGCGAGGGGCCAGCTCTGCCCGGCTTACAGGCATGTATCGCGCCCCGAATTCGGCCTTCCGAACACCAGGGGCTTCGCCGAAATTTAAAATTATAGAATTCTATGGCTAAGTGAGAGTGATAAAGCAATATTAGTCCGGTTGCCTTATTCGTTGTGCTGAGCACCTCCCTCGAAGGACCCAAATATGGGAACAAGAGTGCTCAGGTTTATCCCGAACACCCCAGCACTAGCGGCATGAGGGCAGAAGCCGAGGACTAGCCCTCTCTCAGATTGGATAAACAGCCAAATAGAAGGTAATATTTTAAATTCAAACAAGCATTGCATGGCGCATATGAAACAAGTTTTTGTTGGAAATATGCCCTAGAGGCAATAATAAATTGGTTATTATTATATTTCCTTGTTCATGATAATCGTTTATTATCCATGCTAGAATTGTATTGATAGGAAACTCAGATACATGTGTGGATACATAGACAACACCATGTCCCTAGTAAGCCTCTAGTTGACTAGCTCGTTGATCAATAGATGGTTACGGTTTCCTGACCATGGACATTGGATGTCGTTGATAACGGGATCACATCATTAGGAGAATGATGTGATGGACAAGACCCAATCCTAAGCCTAGCACAAAGATCGTGTAGTTCGTATGCTAAAGCATTTCTAATGTCAAGTATCATTTCCTTAGACCATGAGATTGTGCAACTCCCGGATACCGTAGGAGTGCTTTGGGTGTGCCAAACGTCACAACGTAACTGGGTGGCTATAAAGGTACACTACAGGTATCTCCGAAAGTGTCTGTTGGGTTGGCACGAATCGAGACTGGGATTTGTCACTCCGTGTAAACGGAGAGGTATCTCTGGGCCCACTCGGTAGGACATCATCATAATGTGCACAATGTGACCAAGGAGTTGATCACGGGATGATGTGTTACGGAATGAGTAAAGAGACTTGCCGGTAACGAGATTGAACAAGGTATCGGGATACCGACGATCGAATCTCGGGCAAGTACAATACCGCTGGACAAAGGGAATTGAATACGGGATTGATTAAGTCCTTGACATCGTGGTTCATCCGATGAGATCATCGTGGAACATGTGGGAGCCAACATGGGTATCCAAATCCCGCTGTTGGTTATTGACCTGGAGAGTTGTCTCGGTCATGTCTGCATGGTTCCCGAACCCGTAGGGTCTACACACTTAAGGTTCGATGACGCTAGGGTTATAGGGAATAGATATACGTGGTTACCGAATGTTGTTCGGAGTCCCGGATGAGATCTCGGACATCACAAGGAGTTCCGGAATGGTCCGGAGGTAAAGATTTATATATGGGAAGTTCTGTTTTGGTCACCGGAAAAGTTTCGGGTGCTATCGGTAACGTACCGGGACCACCGGGAGGGTCCCGGGGGTCCACCAGGTGGGGCCACCTGCCCCAGAGGGCTGCGTGGGCCAAGTGTGAAGGGGGACCAGCCCCAGGTGGGCTGGTGCGCCCCCCCACCAGGGCCCAAGGCGAAGAGAGAAGGGAAAAGGGGGAAACCCTAGGCTCAGATGGGCCTAAGGCCCACCTAGTGGTGCGCCCCCCCTCTCTCCCCCCTTGGCCGCCCCCTAGATGGGATCTAGGGCTGGCCGCCACCCCTAGGGGTGGAAACCTAGGTGGGGGCGCAGCCCCTCCCTTTCCCCTATATATAGTGGGGGTTTTGGGCTGCCATACACACGAGAACATCTCCTTCTTGGCGCAGCCCTACCCCTCTCCCTCCTCGTCTCTTGCGGTGCTTGGCGAAGCCCTGCTGGAGTACCACGCTCCTCCACCACCACCACGCCGTCGTGCTGCTGCTGGATGGAGTCTTCCCCAACCTCTCCTTCTCCCCTTGCTGGATCAAGGCGTAGGAGACGTCACCGGGCTGTACGTGTGTTGAACACGGAGGTGCCGTCCGTTCGGCACTAGGATCATCGGTGATTTGGATCACGACGAGTACGACTCCATCAACCCCGTTCACTTGAACGCTTCCGCTTAGCGATCTACAAGGGTATGTAGATGCACTCTCCTTCCCCTCGTTGCTAGATTACTCCATAGATTGATCTTGGTGATGCGTAGAAAATTTTGAATTTCTGCTACGATTCCCCAACAGTGGCATCATGAGCTAGGTCTATGCGTAGTTTCTATGCACGAGTAGAACACAAAGCAGTTGTGGGCGTCGATATTGTCAATTTACTTGCCGTTACTAGTCTTATCTTGATTCGGCGGCATCGTGGGATGAAGCGGCCCGGACCGACCTTACACGTACTCTTACGTGAGACTGGTTCCACCGACTGACATGCACTAGTTGCATAAGGTGGCTAGCGGGTGTCTGTCTCTCCCACTTTAGTCGGATCGGATTCGATGAAAAGGGTCCTTATGAAGGGTAAATAGAAATTGGCATATCACGTTGTGGTTTTGGCGTAGGTAAGAAACGTTCTTGCTAGAAACCTATAGCAGCCACGTAAAAACTTGCAACAACAATTAGAGGACGTCTAACTTGTTTTTGCAGCATATGCCTTGTGATGTGATATGGCCAAAAGGATGTGATGAATGATATATGTGATGTATGAGATTGATCATGTTCTTGTAATAGGAATCACGACTTGCATGTCGATGAGTATGACAACCGGCAGGAGCCATAAGAGTTGTCTTTATTTATTTATGACCTGCGTGTCAACATAAACGTCATGTAATTACTTTACTTTATTGCTAAAGCGTTAGCCATAGTAGTAGAAGTAATAGATGACGAGACAACTTCAAGAAGACACGATGATGGAGATCATGGTGTCATGCCGGTGACAACGATGATCATGGAGCCCCGAAGATGGAGATCAAAAGGAGCAAAATGATATTGGCCATATCATGTCACTATTTGATTGCATGTGATGTTTATCATGTTTTACATCTTATTTGCTTAGAACGACGGTAGCTTAAATAAGATGATCCCTCACTAAAATTTCAAGAAAAGTGTTCCCCCTAACTATGCACCGTTGCGAAGGTTCGTTGTTTCGAAGCACCACGTGATGATCGGGTGTGATAGATTCTAACGTTCGAATACAACGGGTGTAAGCCAGATTTACACAGCAAAAACACTTAGGTTGACTTGACGAGCCTAGCATGTACAGACATGGCCTCGGAACACGGAAGACCGAAAGGTCGAGCATGAGTCGTATAGAAGATACGATCAACATGAAGATGTTCACCGATGTTGACTAGTCCATCTCACGTGATGATCGGACACGGCCTAGTTGACTCGGATCATGTTTCACTTAGATGACTAGAGGGATGTCTATCTGAGTGGGAGTTCATTAGATGAACTCAATTATCATGAACATAGTCTAAATTGTCTTTGCAAATATGTTGTAGATAAATAGCTCACGTTGTAGCTCCCTGTTTCAATACGTTCCTAGAGAAAGATTAAGTTGAAAGATATTGTAAGCAATGATGCGGACTAGGTCCGTAGTCCGAGGAGTGTCCTCACTGCTACACAGAAGGCTTACGTCTTTGATGCACCGCTCGATGTGCAAACCCCTACAACGTCGTCTGTGGATGTTGTGAACACCTGACAGACACATCCTGATGACTACTTGATAGTTTAGTGCACCATACTTTACGGCTTAGAATCGGGATTCCAATGACGTTTTGAACGCCATAGAACATATGAGATGTTCCAAGAGCTGAAATTGGGATTTCAGGCTCATGCCCGTGTTGAGAGGTGTGAGACCTCTGACAAGTTCTTTTGCCAACAAGATGGAGGAGAATAGCTCAGCTAGTGAGCATGTGCTCAGAATGTCTGGGTGCTACAATCACTTAAATCAAGTGGGAGTTAAACTTCCAGATAAGATAGTGATTGATAGAGTTCTCTAGCCACTATCACTAAGCTACTAGATCTTCGTGATGAACTATGACATGCAAGGGATGGAGTTGATCCCGGAGCTGTTCGCGGTGCTTAAGACCGCAAAAGGTAGAAATCAAGAAGGAGCATCAAGTGTTGATGGTTTAACAAGACCACTGGTTTCAAGAAGGGCAAGGGCTAGAAGGGAAACTTCATGGATGGCAAACCAGTTGCCGCTCCAGTGAAGGAACCCAAGGTTGAACCCAAACCCGAGACTAAGTGCTTCTATTGTAAGGGGAACGGTCACTGGTAGCGGAATTACCCCAAATGCATGGTAGATAAGAAGGCTGGCAACTTCAAAAGTATATACGTGTTATTAATGTGTACCTCACTAGTACTCCTGGTAGCACCTGGGTATTGGATACCGGTTCAGTTGCTATTATTGGTGACTTGAAGCAAAAGCTACGGACTAAACGGAGACTGGCTAAGGGCGAGGTGACGATGTGTGTTGGAAGTGTTTCCAAAGTTGATGAGATCACCATCGCACGCTCCATCTGCCTTCGGGATTAGTATTGAACCTAGATAAATGTTATCAGGTGTCTACGTTGAGCATGAATATGATTAGATCATGTTCATTGCAATACGGTTATTCATTTAAGTTAGAGAATAATGGTTATTCTGTTTACATGAATAATACCTTTCATGGTCATGCACCCTATGTGAATGGTTCATTGAATCTCGGTCGTGGTAATACACATGTTCACGCCAAAAGATGTAGAGTTAATAATGATAGTACCACTTTCTTGTGGCACTGCCGCTTAGGTCATATTGGCGTAAGATGCATGAAGAAACTCCATGTCGATGGATGTTTGGAGTCACTTGATTTTGAATCGCTTGACACATGCGAGCCATGCCTCATGGGCAGGATGACTAAGACCCCGTTTTCAGGTACAATGAAACGGGCAAGTGACTTGTTGGAAATCATACATGCTGATGCGTGTGATCCAATGAGAATTGAAGCGTGCGGTGGATATCGCTATTTTCTCATCTTCACTGACGATTTGAGTAGATATAGGTATATTTACTTAATGAAGCACAAGTCTGAAACGTTTGAAAAGTTCAAGCGATTTCAGAGTGAAGTTAAGAATCATCATAACAAAAAGATCATGTTCCTACGATCTGATCAAAAGGGGATTTTCTGAGTTATGAGTTTGGCAATCACTTAAGACATTGTGGAATTGTTTCACAGTTGAAGCCACCTGGAACACCACAAGGTAATGGTGTGTCCGGACGTCGTAATCGAACCCTATGAGATATGGTGCGATCTATGATGTCTCTTACCAATCTACCGTTTTCATTTTGAGGTTATGCGTTAGAGACAACTGCATTCACTTTAGATAGGACACCATCTAAGTCCGTTGAGACGATGTCGTATGAACATTGGTTTGGCAAGAAACCAAAGTTGTCGTTTCTTAATGTTTGGGGCTGCGATGCTTAAGGCTTCAGCCGGAGAAGCTCGAACCCAAAGCGGACAAACACATCTTCATAGGATACCCAAAGGTGACAGTTGGGTATACCTTCTATCTCAGATCCGAGGGCAAATTGTTTGTCGCTAAGAACGGGTCCTTTCTCGAGAAGGAGTTTCTCTCGAAAGAATTGAGTGGGAGGAAGATAGAACTTGATGAGGTTGTCGAACCTTTATTTCAACCAGAGAGTGATGCAACACAGAAAGATGTTTTCTATGGCACCTACGTCTGTTGAATAGGAAGTTAATGATAGTGATCATGAAGCTTCGGATCAAGTTGCTATCGAACCTCGTAGGTCGACAAGGATATGTACTACTCCTAAGTGGTACGGTAATCCTGTCTTAGATATCATGTTGTTAGACAACAATGAACCTACGAGCTATGGAGAAGCGATGGTGGGCCCGTATTCCGACAAATGGTTAGAAGCCATGAAATCCGAGATAGGATCCATATATCAGAACAAAGTATGGACTTTGGTGGACTTGCCCGATGATCGGCAAGCCATTGAGATAAATGGATCTTTAAGAAGAAGACGGACGTGGGCGTAATGTTACCGTCTATGAAGCTCGACTTGTGGGAAAGAGTCTTTTCACAAGTTCAAGGAGTTGACTACGATGAGAATTTCTCACCCGTAGCGATGCTTAAGTCCGTCGGAATCATGTTAGCATTAGCTGTATTTTTCGATTATGAAATCTTACAGATGGATGTCAAAACAAGTTTTCTTACCAGTTTTCGTAAGAAAAGTTGTATGTGATACAATAAAGGTTTTGTCGATCCTAAGGATGCTAAAAGGTATGCTGGCTCCAGCAATCCTTCTATGGACTAGAGCAAGCATCTCGGAATCGGAATATATGCTTTGATGGAGTGATCAAAGCTTTTAGGTTTATACAATGTTTGCTAGAAACTTGTATTTACAAGAAAGTGAGTGGGAGCACTACAACATTTCTGATAAGTATATGTGGATGACATATTGTTGATTCGAAATAATGTAGAATTTCTGGAAAGCATAAACGGTTGTTTGAAGAGTGTTTTTCAAAGGAAGACCTGGATAAAGCTGCTTACATATTGGGCATCAAGATCTATAGAGATAGATCAAGACGCCTGATGATACTTTCAAAGAACGCACACCTTGACATGTTTTTGAAGGAGTTCAAAATAGATCAGTCAAAGAAGGGGTTCTTCCTGAGTTGTAAGGTGTGAAGTTGAGTAAGACTCAAAGCTTGACCACGGCAGAAGAAAGAGGAAGGACGAAGGTCGTCCCCTATGCTTTTGTCATAGGCTCTATACGGTATGCCATGCTGAAGTACCGCACCTGATGTGTGCCTTGCCACATGTCTGGCAAGAGGGTACAAAGGTGATCTAGGAGTAGATCACCAGATAGCGGTCAAAATTATCCTTAGAGGAATAAGGAAATGTTTCTCGGTTATGGAGGTGATAAAGAGTTCGACGTAAAGAGTTACGTCGATGCAAGCTTAACACCTATCCGGATAGCTCTGAGTAGAGATACCGGATACGTATAATGGAGCAACAATTTGGAATAGCTCCAAGTGGAACGTGGTAGCAGCATCTACGATATGACATAAAGTTTTGCAAAATACATAGGGATCTGAATATGGCAAGACCCGTTGACTACAACCTCTCTCACAAGCATAACATGATCAAACCCAGAACTCTTTGAGTGTTTATCACATAGTGATGTGAACTAGATCATTGAGTCTAGTAGACTCTTGGATGTTGGTCACATGGCAATATGACCTGTGAGTGTTAATCACATGGCGATGTGAACTAGATTATTGACTCTAGTGCAAGTGGGAGACTGTTGGAAATATGCCCTAGAGGCAATAATAAATTGGTTATTATTATATTTCCTTGTTCATGATAATCGTTTATTATCCATGCTAGAATTGTATTGATAGGAAACTCAGATACATGTGTGGATACATAGACAACACCATGTCCCTAGTAAGCCTCTAGTTGACTAGCTCGTTGATCAATAGATGGTTACGGTTTCCTGACCATGGACATTGGATGTCGTTGATAACGGGATCACATCATTAGGAGAATGATGTGATGGACAAGACCCAATCCCAAGCCTAGCACAAAGATCGTGTAGTTCGTATGCTAAAGCATTTCTAATGTCAAGTATCATTTCCTTAGACCATGAGATTGTGCAACTCCCGGATACCGTAGGAGTGCTTTGGGTGTGCCAAATGTCACAACGTAACTGGGTGGCTATAAAGGTACACTACAGGTATCTCCGAAAGTGTCTGTTGGGTTGGCACGAATCGAGACTGGGATTTGTCACTCCGTGTAAACGGAGAGGTATCTCTGGGCCCACTCGGTAGGACATCATCATAATGTGCACAATGTGACCAAGGAGTTGATCACGGGATAATGTGTTACGGAATGAGTAAAGAGACTTGCCGGTAACGAGATTGAACAAGGTATCGGGACACCGACGATCGAATCTCGGGCAAGTACAATACCGTTGGACAAAGGGAATTGAATACGGGATTGATTAAGTCCTTGACATCGTGGTTCATCCGATGAGATCATCGTGGAACATGTGGGAGCCAACATGGGTATCCAAATCCCGCTGTTGGTTATTGACCGGAGAGTTGTCTCGGTCATGTCTGCATGGTTCCCGAACCCGTAGGGTCTACACACTTAAGGTTCGATGACGCTAGGGTTATAGGGAATAGATATATGTGGTTACCGAATGTTGTTCGGAGTCCCGGATGAGAACCCGGACATCACAAGGAGTTCCGGAATGGTCCGGAGGTAAAGATTTATATATGGGAAGTTCTGTTTTGGTCACCGGAAAAGTTTCGGGTGCTATCGGTAACGTACCGGGACCACCGGGAGGGTCCCGGGGGTCCACCAGGTGGGGCCACCTGTCCCAGAGGGCTGCGTGGGCCAAGTGTGAAGGGGGACCAGCCCCAGGTGGGCTGGTGCGCCCCCCCACCAGGGCCCAAGGCGAAGAGAGAAGGGAAAAGGGGGAAACCCTAGGCTCAGATGGGCCTAAGGCCCACCTAGTGGTGCGCCCCCCCTCTCTCCCCCCTTGGCCGCCCCCTAGATGGGATCTAGGGCTGGCCGCCACCCCTAGGGGTGGAAACCTAGGTGGGGGCGCAGCCCCTCCCTTTCCCCTATATATAGTGGGGGTTTTGGGCTGCCATACACACAAGAACATCTCCTTCTTGGCGCAGCCCTACCCCTCTCCCTCTTCGTCTCTTGCGGTGCTTGGCGAAGCCCTGCTGGAGTACCACGCTCCTCCACCACCACCACGCCGTCGTGCTGCTGCTGGATGGATTCTTCCCCAACCTATCCTTCTCCCCTTGCTGGATCAAGGCGTAGGAGACGTCACCGGGCTGTACGTGTGTTGAACACGGAGGTGTCGTCCGTTCGGCACTAGGATCATCGGTGATTTGGATCACGACGAGTACGACTCCATCAACCCCGTTCACTTGAACGCTTCCGCTTAGCGATCTACAAGGGTATGTAGATGTACTCTCCTTCCCCTCGTTGCTAGATTACTCCATAGATTGATCTTGGTGATGCGTAGAAAATTTTGAATTTATGCTGCGTTCCCCAACAGTGGCATCATGAGCTAGGTCTATGCGTAGTTTCTATGCACGAGTAGAACACAAGTTGTTGTGGGCGTCGATATTGTCAATTTACTTGCCGTTACTAGTCTTATCTTGATTCGGCGGCATCGTGGGATGAAGCGGCCCGGACCGACCTTACACGTACTCTTACGTGAGACTGGTTCCACCGACTGACATGCACTAGTTGCATAAGGTGGCTAGCAGGTTTCTGTCTCTCCCACTTTAGTCGGATCGGATTCGATGAAAAGTGTCCTTATGAAGGGTAAATAGAAATTGGCATATCACGTTGTGGTTTTGGCGTAGGTAAGAAACGTTCTTGCTAGAAATCTATAGCAGCCACGTAAAAACTTGCAACAACAATTAGAGGACGTCTAACTTGTTTTTGCAGCATATGCCTTGTGATGTGATATGGCCAAAAGGATGTGATGAATGATATATGTGATGTATGAGATTGATCATGTTCTTGTAATAGGAATCACGACTTGCATGTCGATGAGTATGACAACCGGCAGGAGCCATAAGAGTTGTCTTTAGTTATTTATGACCTGCGTGTCAACATAAACGTCATGTAATTACTTTACTTTATTGCTAAAGCATTAGCCATAGTAGTAGAAGTAATGGATGACGGGACAACTTCAAGAAGACACGATGATGGAGATCATGGTGTCATGCCGGTGACAACGATGATCATGGAGCCCCGAATATGGAGATCAAAAGGAGCAAAATGATATTGGCCATATCATGTCACTATTTGATTGCATGTGATGTTTATCATGTTTTACATCTTATTTGCTTAGAACGACGGTAGCTTAAATAAGATGATCCCTCACTAAAATTTCAAGAAAAGTGTTCCCCCTAACTATGCACCATTGCGAAGGTTCGTTGTTTCGAAGCACCACGTGATGATCGGGTGTGATAGATTCTAACGTTCAAATACAACGGGTGTAAGCCAGATTTACACAGCAAAAACCAGCGGCATGAGGGCAGAAGCCGAGGACTAGCCCTCTCTCAGATTGGATAAACAGCCAAATAGAAGGTAATATTTTAAATTCAAACAAGCATTGCATGGCGCATATGAAACAAGTTTTTGTTGGAAAAATGCCCTAGAGGCAATAATAAATTGGTTATTATTATATTTCCTTGTTCATGATAATCGTTTATTATCCATGCTAGAATTTTATTGATAGGAAACTCAGATACATGTGTGGATACATAGACAACACCATGTCCCTAGTAAGCCTCTAGTTGACTAGCTCGTTGATCAATAGATGGTTACGGTTTCCGGACCATGGACATTGGATGTCGTTGATAACGGGATCACATCATTAGGAGAATGATGTGATGGACAAGACCCAATCCTAAGCCTAGCACAAAGATCATGTAGTTTGTATGCTAAAGCTTTTCTAATGTCAAGTATCATTTCCTTAGACCATGAGATTGTGCAACTCCCGGATACCGTAGGAGTGCTTTGGGTGTGCCAAACGTCACAACATAACTGGGTGGCTATAAAGGTACACTACAGGTATCTCCGAAAGTGTCTGTTGGGTTGGCACGAATCGAGACTGGGATTTGTCACTCCGTGTAAACGAAGAGGTATCTCTGGGCCCACTCGGTAGTACATCATCATAATGTGCACAATGTGACCAAGGAGTTGATCACGGGATGATGTGTTACGGAACGATTAAAGAGACTTGCCGGTAACGAGATTGAACAAGGTATCGGGATACCGACGATCGAATCTCGGGCAAGTACAATACCGCTGGACAAAGGGAATTGAATACGGGATTGATTAAGTCCTTGACATCATGGTTCATCCGATGAGATCATCGTGGAACATGTGGGAGCCAACATGGGTATCCAGATCCCGCTGTTGGTTATTGACCGGAGAGTGTCTCGGTCATGTCTGCATGGTTCCTGAACCCGTAGGGTCTACACACTTAAGGTTCGATGACGCTAGGGTTATAGGGAATAGATATACATGGTTACCGAATGTTGTTCGGAGTCCCGGATGAGATCCCGGACATCACGAGGAGTTCCGGAATGGTCCGGAGGTAAAGATATATATGGGAAGTCCTGTTTTGGTCACCGGAAAAGTTTCGGGTGCTATCGGTAACGTACCGGGACCACCGGGAGGGTCCCGGGGGTCCACCAGGTGGGGCCACCTGCCCCAGAGGGCTGCGTGGGCCAAGTGTGAAGGGGGACCAGCCCCAGGTGGGCTGGTGCGCCCCCCCCCCACCAGGGCCCAAGGCGAAGAGAGAAGGGAAAAGGGGGAAACCCTAGGCTCAGATGGGCCTAAGGCCCACCTAGTGGTGCGCCCCCCTCTCTCCCCCCTTGGCCGCCCCCTAGATGGGATCTAGGGCTGGCTGCCACCCCTAGGGGTGGAAACCTAGGTGGGGGCACAGCCCCTCCCTTTCCCCTATATATAGTGGGGGTTTTGGGCTGCCATACACACGAGAACATCTCATTCTTGGCGCAGCCCTACCCCTCTCCCTCCTCGTCTCTTGCGGTGCTTGGCGAAGCCCTGCTGGAGTACCACACTCCTCCACCACCACCACGCCGTCGTGCTGCTGCTGGATGGAGTCTTCCCCAACCTCTCCTTCTCCCCTTGCTGGATCAAGGCGTAGGAGACGTCACTGGGCTGTGCGTGTGTTGAACACGGAGGTGCCGTCCGTTCAGCACTAGGATCATCGGTGATTTGGATCACGACGAGTACGACTCCATCAACCCCGTTCACTTGAACGCTTCCGCTTAGCGATCTACAAGGGTATGTAGATGCACTCTCCTTCCCCTTGTTGCTAGATTACTCCATAGATTGATCTTGGTGATGCGTAGAAAATTTTGAATTTATGCTACGTTCCCCAACAGTTTTCACACATACAGGACAAAACGGGCAAGTCTCATTCAAATATTACATTTTGTGAACACTCATCCCCGATAAGACGGGCACCCGGCAGAACACCCTCATAGTACATATCGGGGTGGCGGTGCTCCTTTCCCTCCGGTGGCCCCTCCTTGATCAGCTTCACGGCGTCTAGCTTGACCCACTGCATTTTTACACGGGCGAAAGCCCGGCGTGCACCTTCTATGCAGACGGATCGCTTGACAACCTCCAGCCGAGGGCAGGCATCCACAAGCTGCCTCACCAGGCCGAAGAAGCTGTTTGGAAGGGCGTCGCCAGGCCACAACCGGACTATGAAGCCCTTCATGGCCTGATCGACCGCCTTATGTAGCTCGGCCATCTGCTTCAGCTGGTCGCTCATTGGCACCGGATGTTCGGCCTCAGCATACTGAGACCAGAACAGCTTCTCCGTCGAGCTTCCGTCCTCGGCCTGGTAGAATAGTTCGGCATCGGACACACTGCGGGGCAAATCTGCGAATGCTCCTGAAGAGCTCCGAATTCGGGTAAGTAATCGGTAATTCACCTTTACATGCTTGCTTTGCATATAGAAAGCCTTACCCGCTTCTATCTTCTTCATTGCATCGATCTCCCGAAGGGCCTTCTGGGCCTCGGCCTTGGCACTCTTCGCGCTCTCACGGGCCGCGGCAAGCTCAGACTCTCACGTCTTCAACTCAAGCTCCAGCGCCTCGTGCTTCGTCACGAGAGCCTGGAGCTCTTGCTACACCTCGCCCATCCAAGCCTCGTGCATCTCTCGCTCGGTGCGCTCCTTGGCCGCTGTATCTTCGGCCTTGGTCAGCGCTTGCTTCAGGGTCGCCACCTCGGTCGTGGCCCCTGGCAAAACATACAATGATCCTGTCATTTTGCAATCGCGTCCTTTTTTATATACATATAGACGGGGTATTACTTACCTTTGTTCTCCTCGAGCTGCCTCTTGACAAGGCCGAGCTCTTTCTTGGACCCATCGAGGTCCTGCTTCAGTACGCCGACCTATGCAGTTAGTGCGGCGGACGCCAGCAGAGAAGCCTGCATATCCATATTGACATACTTATATTAGACTCCTGCGATATTATTTGATCCTTGTTCGGCTTTTCTTTATGAACACTGAACAAAGCATCAGTGGCTACTGTCTATGCAGTAATACTTCTACTACATTTTAAAATATTTACCTCGAAGCCTGTTAGAAGGCTAGTACAGGCTTCAGTCAATCCGCTCTTGGCGGACTGAACCTTCTGGATCACCGCACTCATGATAGTGCGGTGCTCCTCCTCGATGGAAGCGCTGCGAAGCGCTTCCAACATAGTGTCCGGCGCCTCTGGATGGACAGAGGTCACCGGCACAGGCGTCTCACCCCCCTTAGAAGGGGACCACCTGCCCGATCTCGGAACCGTTGGAGGGTCCGGCGCGGTGTTCGGCCGAGGGACAAACTCGGAGCTCTCGGGGACCCCGCCCCCTCGGCTCCCGGAGTCTGGAAGGTCCCCTTGAGTCGCCTCCAAGACTGTCCCCCCTCGATCCGGTGCCTCTTTAGACAGCACCTTGGCGTCATCGGCTGGATGAGGGGAGGTGGCAGTCGGGACTGGATCGCTATCCATGTCCGACGAGCCCAGGGAGCTGTCCGAGGATACCTCAATATTTTCTCGGGGCGGACTGCTCAATTGAGTTCGGCGTTAGGGAAAGCAATGCGACAAAGGAATCCTATGGGTTACTTTGGTATCCGAATACTTACAATCTCCCCTAGGGCTTGGCCCTGGGCAACCACTCGTCTTCACTTTCGTTGGCGGCGGTGGAGCTGTCCGGAAGGAGCGTCCTTCCCTTCTTGGACCCTCCGGCCTCCCCAGTTGGGGCGGCCATCCTTTTCTTGTCTCCCCCAGTCGGTAGGGGAGCCTCTTCTTCCTCTTCCTTGTCTTCGGAGGAAGAGTGTGTCGCAGAGTCATCGGACGGTGAGTCCAACGACGCCTGGCGTCGGGAACTCTTTCGAGCTCCCTTGGCCTTCTTGGTCTTCTCCGGCACCTTATAAGGGGTCGGAGTCAACATCTTCGCTAGAAGGGCGTCCGCAGGGCCTTCGGGCAAGGGTGCCGGACAGTTGATTTGTCCGGCCATCTTCTGCCAGTCCTGTTAACGGCATGGGAGTTTAGATCCCGCATAGAGTCAATCTATATAGAAAACAAGTATCCTGTAAAAGGTAAAATAGCTTACAGCACTGGCTTGGCGCTTCGCGCTGAATCCGCGATCCTCAGTAATGGGGGGAGGGACCGCGGCACCCTTGAACAGCACCCTCCAGGCATCTTCATGAGTCATGTCGAAGAGCCTGTTCAGAGTTCGGTGCTACGCTGGGTTGAACTCCCACAAGGTGAACTCCCGTTGTTGGCACGGGAGTATCCGGCGGACGAGCATAACCTGGACTATGTTGACGAGCTTGAGCTTCTTGTCCACCATGTTTTGAATACATGTCTGGAGTCTGGTCAGCTCTTTTGAATTACCCCAGGGCAGGCCCTTCTCTTTCCAGGAGGTGAGCCGCATGGGGATGCCAGATCGGAACTCGGGGGCCGCTACCCATGCGGGGTCGCGCAGCTCGGTGATATAGAACCACCCCGATTGCCACCCCTTTATGGTATCCACGAAGGTGCCCTCGAGCCATGTGATGTTGGGCATCTTTCCCACCATGGCGCCTCCGCACTCCGCCTGGCGGCCGTTCACTACCTTCGGCTTGACATTGAAGTGAGAGCTTGGGCGCTAGAGCTCGAGTGTGCGGGAGCGGATGAGCAGAGGAGGAAGAAGGCGTGGATAGAAAGGTGAGTCCTTATCCCTTTATATGGGCGGACAAAATTAAGCGTCCCCACTTGCCTGATAAAACTCACTTATCCCCCAAGCGCCGCAATTGATGGCGCGGTTGGGTTACCCACGCCCGTATTGATGAGAATCCCGTAATAAGGGGACACGATCTCTGCTTTGACAAGACGTGTCGAAAAACTGCCTCACGTTATGTGCGGGGCTGGTTAAAAGAAACAGTTCGAATAATCACCAGGCCATGACATAACGTCATGCTGCCAAAACAAGCTAACAAATTAGATCTGCGAAAACATTATTCTCTCTATGGTGGAATGTGGAACTTATTTTGCAGGGTCGGACACTATCCTCATATTCAAATTCTTCTGTGATGTATTCGGAGAAGGAACTCGCCTTGCAATGCCGAAGACAACTACGCGCCAGATTCATCGTCATTGAAGCCTGGTTCAGGGGCTACTGAGGGAGTCCTGGATTAGGGGGTCTTCGGACAGCCGAACTATCTCCATTGGCCGGACTGTTAGATTATGAAGATACAAGATTGAAGACTTCGTCTCTTGTCCGGATGGGACTCTACTTGGCGTGGAAGACAAACTAGGCAATACGTATATGGATATCTCCTCCTTTGTAACCGACCTTGTGTAACCCTAACCCTCTCCGGTGTCTATATAAACCGAGGGGTTTTAGTCCGTAGGACAACAATCACAACATACAATCATACCATAGGCTAGCTTCTAGGGTTTAGCCTCTCTGATCTCGTGGTAGATCTACTCTTGTAACACCCATATCATCAATATTAATCAAGTAGGACGTAGGGTTTTACCTCCATCAAGAGGGCCCGAACCTGGGTAAAACTTTGTGTCCCTTGCCTCCTGTTACCATCCGGCCTAGACGCATAGTTCGGGACCCCCTACCCGAGATCCGCCGGTTTTGACACCGACAGTGAGGATGGCCTCGCCGCTCTTAGCCACCTGCCGGAGTACCCAACATGCTCGAAGGCTATGTGTTGGTTCGGTATTCGGCGTCGTGTGTATCTGACAGGGCTTGTTGAGCAATTCATCGAGGATAGTTCTATGTCGCATGAAGGGCTTGATTTTCTTGCCAATAGGCTGATGACCGGGTGCCCCGTAAGAGTGCATCCATTTTGCCCGTCCAGTGGGCTGCTTAAAGGAAGGATGTTCCCACCGGGTTGTCTGGGCTTTCCAGGCGCTTTCCATTGCGCAGTACTTCTGTACTATGTGTGCCAAATCTGCAAAGTGCAGTATGCGGTGGCGGTTGAGGGCATTGAGGATTCCCTCGTCCGTATAGTTGCAGCAAAAAAACTAAAACTGCATCGTCGTCGCAGCAATCTTTAATCTTGTTTTTAATAAGGAGGAACCTGGCCCAGAAGTGATGGACCGTTTCCTGAGGTTACTGCCGTACATACATTAGGTCATACATTTGGAGGACCTGAATTGCTTGGGAAATATTGCTTGTGGTGGGTGGGCGGGCTGAAATCTGAACCTTGACCCACTATTGGATCCGGAGTTTGAAGAATCTCCAAGGTCACCAGTTCAAGATCAGTAAGGTCCTGAAGACTTCCGGACATAATGCCTGATCCTGTGTTCGAAGGACATGAGGTATCTTCTCAAGGATGGGTATCCGGCTCGCAGGGTTCGGAAGTCCGAGCATAACTAGTGCTTAATTTAGGGGGAGAGGCGTTCTCCGCTCATTCCTCAACGACCGCTACCAGGTGGGTGACCGGTGGGGACTTGATTTCCCTCTGATTTGGTTTAAGCCCAATCCAATCATAGTCTGTTGCGACCGCGAGAGCGGCAATGCGATCTAGCAGCTCGTTCAAGGACGAGAAATCTCTTGGATCCATCTTTTCGGAGTGTTCGAGGCTGACGTGGGGATGATGCTTGATGATTGGAGGGGCCTGAAGGAAATATGCCCTAGAGGCAATAATAAAGTTGTTATTTATATTTCCTTATATCATGATAAATGTTTATTATTCATGCTAGAATTGTATTAACCGGAAACTTAGTACATGTGTGAATACATAGACAAAATGAGTGTCACTAGTATGCCTCTACTTGACTAGCTCGTTAATCAAAGATGGTTAAGTTTCCTAGCCATGGGCAAGAGTTGTCATTTGATGAACGGGATCACATCATTAGAGAATGATGTGATTGACTTTACCCATCTGTTAGCTTAGCACTATGATCGTTTAGTTTATTGCTATTGCTTTCTCCATAACTTATACATGTTCCTATGACTATGAGATTATGCAACTCCCAAATACCGGAGGAACACTTAGTGTGCTATCAAACGTCACAACGTAACTGGGTGACTATAAAGATGCTCTACAGGTGTCTCCGATGGTGTTTGTTGAGTTGGCATAGATTGAGATTAGGATTTGTCACTCCGTGTATCGGAGGTATCTTTGGGCCCTCTCGGTAATGCACATCACTATAAGCCTTGCAAGCAATGTGACTAATAAGTTAGTTGCAGGATGATGCATTATGGAACAAGTAAAGAGACTTACCGGTAACGATATTGAACTAGGTATTGTGATACCGACGATCGAATCTCGGGCAAGTAACATACTGATGACAAAGGGAACAATGTATGTTGTTATGCGGTTTGACCGATAAAGATCTTCGTAGAATATGTAGGAACCAATATGAGCATCTAGGTTCCACTATTGGTTATTGACTGGAAGTGAGTCTCGATCATGTCTACATAGTTCTCGAACCCGTAGGGTCCGCACGCCTAACGTTCGATGATGATCGATATTATGAGTTTATGTGTTTTGATGTACCGAAGGTAGTTCGGAGTGCCGAATGTGATCACGGACATGACGAGGAGTCTCGAAATGGTAGAGACATAAAGATAAATATATTGGAAGCCTATGTTTGGACATCAGAATGGTTCCAGATGAATTCGGGCATTTTCTGGAGTACCGGGAGGTTACCGGAACCCCCGGGGAGTCAATGGGCCTTATTGGGCCATAGTGGGAGAGAGGAGGAGGTGGCCAAGGTGGAGGCGCGCCCCCCAAGCCCAATCCGAATTAGGAGGGGGCCCCCTTTCCTTCTCTCCTTCTCCCTCTTCCTTCTTCTCCTACTCCAACTAGGGAAAGGGGGGAAACCTACTCCAACTAGGAGTAGGAATCCCCCTTGGGCGCGCCATAGAGAGGGCCGACCCTCCCCTCCTCCACTCCTTTATATACAAGGGAGGGGGCACCCCATAGACACACAAGTTGATTGTTTAGCCATGTGCAGTGCCCCCCTCCACAGAATTTCACCTCGGTCATACCATTGTAGTGCTTAGGCGAAGCCCTGCGTCGGTAACTTCATCATCACCGTCATCACGCCGTCGTGTTGATGAAACTTTCCCTCGGCCTCAATTGGATCAAGAGTACGAGGGACGTCACCGAGCTGAACGTGTGTTTATCATGGAGGTGCCGTGCATTCGATACTTGATCGGTTGGATCGTGAAGACGTTCGACTACATCAACCGTGTTTCATAACGCTTTCGCTTTCGGTCTACGAGGGTATGTAGACATACTCTCCCCTTCTCGTTGCTATGCATCTCCTAGATAGATCTTGCGTGATCGTAGGAATTTTTTTGAAATACTGCGTTCCCCAACAGTGGCATCCGAGCCATGTCTACGCGTAGATGTTATATGCACGAGTAGAACACAAAGGATTTGTGGGCGTGGGTATATACATATTGCTTGCCGTCAATAGTTGATTCTTGATTCAGCGGTATTGTTGGATGAAGCGGCTCAGACCGACATTACGCGTACGCTTACGCGAGACTGATTCTACCGATGTGCTTCGCACGCAGGTGGCTAGTGGGGGTTTGTTTCTCCAATTTTAGTTGAATCGGATTCAATGAAGAGGGTTCTTTCTGAAGATCAAAAAGCAGTCACTATACCGCGTTGTGGTTTTTGATGTGTAGGCAAGAACGGTTCTTGCTAAGCCCGTAGCAACCACGTAAAATTTGCAACAACAAAGTAGAGGACGTCTAACTTGTTTTTGCAGGGCATGTTGTGATGTGATATGGTCAAGACGTGATTATATAAATTGTTGTATGAGATGATCATGTTTTGTAACACAGTTATCGGCAACTGGCAGGAGCCATATGGTTGTCGCTTTATTGTATGAAATGCAATCGCCATGTAATTGCTTTACTTTATCACTAAGCGGTAGCGATAGTCGTAGAAGCAATAATTGGTGAGATGACAATGATGCTACGATGGAGATCAAGGTGTTAAGCCGGTGACGATGGTGATCATGTCGGTGCTTTGGAGATGGAGATCAAAGGCACAGGATGATGATGGCCATATCATATCACTTATATTGATTGCATGTGATGTTTATCCTTTATGCATCTTATTTTGCTTAGTACGGTGGTAGCATTATAAGATGATCTCTCACTAAATTTCAAGGTATAAGTGTTCTCCCTGAGTATGCACCGTTGCTACAGTTCGTCGTGCCGAGACACCACGTGATGATCGGGGGTGATAAGCTCTACGTTCACATACAACGGGTGCAAGCCAGTTTTGCACAAGCAGAATACTCGGGTTAGACTTGACGAGCCTAGCATATGCAGATATGTCCTCGGAACACTGAGACCGAAAGGTCGAGCATGAATCATATAGTAGATATGATCAACATAGTGATGTTCACCATTCAAAACTACTCATCTCACGTGATGATCGGACATGGTTTAGTTGATATGGATCACGTGATCACTTAGATGATTAGAGGGATGTCTATCTAAGTGGGAGTTCTTAAGTAATATGATTAATTGAACTTTAATTCATCATGAACTTAGTACCTGATAGTATTTGGCATGTCTATGTTGTTGTAGATATATGGCCCGTGTTGTTGTTCCATTGAATTTTAATGCATTCCTAGAGAAAGCTAAGTTGAAAGATGATGGTAGCAATTACACAGACTGGGTCCGTAACTTGAGGATTATCCTCATTGTTGCACAGAGGAATTATGTCCTGGAAGCACCGCTGGGTGACAAGCTGAAAGTGCAACTATCCCTAGGTGGTTTTGGTAATTTATAACAACATATAGCTCATTGAGCTAATGCTATTCCAAGATGACTATTTCAGGAAAGCTCAGTGATTGGCATGGCATGGATGTGAAAGTGGAACCCTCAAAATACTAAGGACAAAGAATTGGCTCAAGCTCAAAAGCTCAAGACTCTTCATTTTATATTTTAGTGATCCAAGATCACATTGAGTCTTTAGGAAAAGCCAATACTATCAAGGAGGGATGAGGTGTTGCTTAATGAGCCTCTTGCTTCATGTGCTTAGTGATATGCTCCAAAACCCTCAACCACTTTCCCACTTCCACATATGACCTAAACCCAAAGCCAAACTCGGTCCTACCGATTCTTTCTATCCGGCGCCACCGAGTTTCATTTGTCATAAGCCACTGCCAAACCCTAGCAATTCGGTTCTACCGATAGGGATCTCGGTCTCACCGAGATGGGATTGCAAACTCTTTGTTTCCCTTTCGTAACTTTTCGGTCTCACCGAAAGAGCGAATCGGTCCCACCAAGATTGCAATGTAAATTCATTTTTTCCTTTTTGTAACTTTTCGGTCTCACCGAAAGAGCAAATCGGTCCCACCGAGTTTGCCTGACCAACTCTCTGGTTAGCTAATTACCAAAATCGGTCTCACCGAGTTTGTGTAATCGGTCTCACCGAGATTACGTTATGCCCAAACCCTAACCATATCGGTCCTACCGAGTTGCATGTCAGTCCCACCGAAAATCTCTAACGGTCACTAGGTTTACCTTTTCGGTCTGACCGAGTTTGTTGATTCGGTCCCACCGAGATTGGAAAACTGTGTGTAACGGTTGGATTTTGTGTGGAGGCTATATATACCCCTCCACCTCCTCTTCATTCGTGGAGAGAGCCATCAGAACACATACACAATTCCAACTCATATGTTCTGAGAGAGAACCACCTACTCATGTGTTGAGACCAAGATATTCCATTCCTACCATATGAATCTTGATCTCTAGCCTTCCCCAAGTTGCTTTCCACTCAAATCTTCTTTCCACAAAATCCAAATCCTATGAGAGAGAGTTGAGTGTTGGGGAGACTATCATTTGAAGCACAAGAGCAAGGAGTTCATTACCTACACACCATTTGTTACTTCTTGGAGAGTGGTGTCTCCTAGATTGGCTAGGTGTCACTTGGGAGCCTCCGACAAGATTGTGGAGTTGAACCAAGGAGTTTGTAAGGGCAAGGAGATCGCCTACTTCGTGAAGATCTACCGCTAGTGAGGCAAGTCCTTCGTGGGCGATGGCCATGGTGGGATAGACAAGGTTGCTTCTTCATGGACCCTTTGTGGGTGGTTGCTTCTTCGTGGACCCTTCGTGGGTGGAGCCCTCCGTGGACTCGCGCAACCATTACCCTTCGTGGGTGGAGCCCTTCGTGGACTCGCGCAACCATTTCCCTTCGTGGGTTGAAGTCTCCATCAACGTGGATGTAGGATAGCACCACCTATCCGAACCACGGGAAAAACATCTGTGTCTCCAATTGCGTTTGAATTCTCCAAACCGTTCCCTTTACATTCTTGCAAGTTGCATGCTTTACTTTCCGCTGCCAATATACTCTTTGCATGCTTGCTTGAATTGTGTGATGATTGCTTGACTTGTCCTACAATAGCTAAAATCTACCAAGAACTAAAATTGGGAAAAGGTTAAGTTTTTATTTGGTCAAGTAGTCTAATCACCCCCCCCCTCTAGACATACTTTCAATCCTACAAGTGGTATCAGAGCTTTGGTCTCCATTTGCTTTGATCTCCATAGCTTTTGGTGGTCATAGCCTTGGTTTCACAACCTAGGAGACTATGGCGTCTAGCGAGGGAAATTATCACCGTAGAGGTCCTTACTTTGATGGTACTAATTTTGCTAGTTGGAAGCATAAAATGAAAATGCATATTCTTGGACATAACCCCGCCGTTTGGGCTATTGTGTGTGTAGGTTTGCAAGGTGACTTCTTTGATGGGAAAGAACCAAACCGTGAAGCTACCGCGGATGAGTTGAAGATGTTGCAATACAATGCTCAAGCTTGTGATATTCTCTTCAACGGATTGTGCCCCGAAGAATTCAACAAAATCAGCCGTCTTGAGAATGCAAAGGAAATTTGGGACACTTTGATTGATATGCACGAAGGTACCGACTCCGTCAAGGAATCCAAGTTGGATGTGCTTCAAAGTCAACTTGACAAGTTCAAAATGAAGGATGGTGAAGGTGTCGCTGAAATGTACTCTAGGCTTGCTCTCATCACAAATGAGATTGCCGGCTTAGGAAGTGAAGAGATGACCGATAGATTCATCATCAAGAAGATTCTAAGAGCCTTGGATGGAAAATATGATACCGTGTGCACATTGATCTAAATGATGCCCAATTACAAAGATCTCAAGCCAACGGAGGTGATTGGAAGAATTGTTGCTCATGAGATGTCACTTAAGGATAAAGAGGAACTTCACAACAAATCAAGTGGTGCCTACAAAGCCTCATGTGAAGCCCCTACATCATCAAGTGAGAAACAAAACTTCAATGAAGAATTGAGCTTAATGGTGAAGAACTTCAACAAGTTCTACAAGAGTAGAAGCAAAGATAGAAGCTTCAAGTCAAGGTCCTACAATGACAAAAGATCTTCTAGTCAAGAGCGAAACTGCTACAGTTGTGGAAGACCCGGACACTATTCCAATGAGTGTACGGCTCCCTACAAGAGAAGAGAAGATTCTCCAAAAAGAAGAAGCAAAGAATCACCACCAAGAGAGAGAAGGAGTAGAGATGATCGTTATGAACGAAGATACTCACGGAGAAGCAAGGATTCGGAAAGGAAGGAAAAATCATCAAGGAGCTACACAAAACAAAGACATCAAGCTCATGTTGGTGAATGGGTATCCGGATCCGACTCCGACAGCCACTCCGAGAGAAGTTATCACTCCGACTCCGAAGATACTCAAGATGAAGGTGTTGCCGGTCTATCACTTGTGTCAACCAACTCCTACGACATATTTGACTCACCAAATGAAGGAATTGGAAGTTGCTTCATGGCCAAAGGTCCTAAGGTAACACACCCCGAGTATGTTGATTTCAATAGTGATGAAAATGACTTGTTAGGTGATGATTTGCTTGTTGACAACTCTAGTGATGAATACTATGATGAAGCGTCAATTAATCATGCTAATCAAGATAAAACGAATGACAATGATAAGGAGAAGATTGAGTCTCTAACTAAAGAACTAAACACTCTTAAGTTAGCTCATGAAACTATCTTCGAAGATCATCGAGAACTTTTAAGAGCTCATGAGAAATTACGCCTTGAAAAGCTCAATCTTGAGCAAGAGCATGAGTTCTTAAAAGCAATCAATGATGATCTCCGCAAGAAAAGTTCTTCTTACATTGCCAAGCGTTTACTCTTATCCACTTACATGCCTCAAGTCAAGTCTAGTAACAAGAACAAGAAAGATTCTTCCTCTAGCAGTAACAATGATCATGCTAAATCCAATATTGCTGCTTCTAGTAGTTCTCTTGATTCCACTAATGATTCTCTTAGCCAAGTTACACTTGAGCAAGAAAATAGCTTATTGAAGGGAATTATAGAGAAAGGAGTGTACAAAAGCCTTGCCGGGAGTAAGCAATTCGAGGAAATTGTGCGCAAGCAAGGAATGCACCGGAAGAATCAACGTGTTGGTTTTGAACGAAAGTTCAATGCCAATGGAGTTGAGTGGGAAGAAGATCAATACCCCAAGACAAAGTTTGTTCCTCAACAAGAGAAGTATGATACTTCTTTCAAGGGGACACAAGCTCAAGATGATCTTCCACCACAAGACTATAAGCAAAAAGGCAAGGACAAGCTTCAAGAGGAAATTGATGCATTTGAAGAAGCTCCTAAGACCTTAGTCAAGTGGATTCCCAAGACTACTTCAAGTTCCACTTCATCAAGTACGACTACAACTCCAAGGATTCCCATCAAGATGGTGTGGATCCAAAAGAAGAAGAACTAGAGAGTTCTTGAGGGTGACTCCGCCAACATACTTCACTCTTATCATTTTGGCAAGAACAAGTGCAATCAACTTCCACATCTTGCACTAGTTCAAGGAGTCACAAACCCTCTTGTTGGTAAGACAAGGGACAAGGTAACCTAAAAGTTTTCATGGACATCATCTTGTGTGTGCATCACTCTATGTCTATGGATATCTTTGTTTGTTCCTTGTGGGACTAACCCATGTAGGTATTGAAAGTGCAATTCACTCAAATGGATAGCTCCAAGTGATCTACATCAACATTGAGCATCCACATCTTCAACATCTACATGAAGTCATCATCGACAAAACCCGAGGTTAGTTCATCCCTCTAAGGGGGGATATCACATGTGGGGGGAGCTTTACTCTAAGACTTGAGCTAAAGCAACTCTAAAGATGTGAACACAACAATGCTTTATGTAAAAGTGGTAACCCCACTTGAGCTTAAACGATGAGTATGACCTATGATCAAGTGTTCTCACTTGACTCCTAAGTCAATATACTCATATATAGATGACCTTGTCATCGCAAATTGCTTGATAGATGCTAGAATTGGTTGTGCATGCCTTGTCACATATTTCATTTGCCATCTTATTGTGTGAGCATGCTGGTTGCATATTTTACTCATTCGAGGACATCCACTTGTTGTTTTGATTGTTTGGTTTTATTTCCTTTTGCCAAGTGGATGGACAAGAATGCCTAAGAACCTCCTCTAGCTATCTATGCTTTTCTCGTCTCAAACTCTATTCATGCTACATCACAAAATTTGATCAAGTCAGATTCGAACCACTCTGTGTGAGGAGCGCTCGGAGTCCCCGATTCGTCATAGACTTAAACTTCCAAAACCTCTTTATGATTCTCGGTCTGACCGATACCCTACTTTCGGTCCTACCAAGATCATTAAGTTGATCTAGGTTTTCGATCTTGGTGCAACCGATTTGAACCATTCAGTCACACCGTCAGGGTCGGGCTATATATAGTCACGGGCAAAAATTTGGAAATTTCTCTGAACCCCTTCGCCCGCGCGATAGCCTGCTCTACCAACTTGGTCTCCGGATTGTCTCCTCGCCGCCAGCCGCCTCCAGTCGCTGGTCTCCGTCGCCGTCAACGGAAATTCAACCCCGCCGTTGCCGTCGTAGCGAGTCTCCGCCGAACTAGGGTATGGACTCGATCTTTGTGCTATTCCTCAATCCGATTCTTAGCACATTGTGATCATCATGACTCTTGACACGTTTGTTAAACTTCTATCCAGACAATGAACTCGTAGATTAGGTTTAATTCGAAAATTTTAAGGTTAGGTTTCCGCCGAAACCATCTCGGACCCACCGAGTTGAAAAACTCGGTCCCACCGATTTGGCTCATGCCATTGCACAAGTGAGACTCGGTCTGACCGAGAATTACTTATCGGTGTGACCAATTTTGGAACTCTGTGAAACCCTAGCAGTCTCGGTGCCACCGAACTGTGACTCGGTCCAACCGAGTTCACTAGTTTAGGTTCCAAAACTGCTTCGGTATCACCGAGTTTGAAAAACGGTAGATCCGAGATGATTTCAGTGGGAAACTAAAACTAAGTTTTTGGATCATTCTTTTGCAAAAATCTCTGCATTTTGTGATGCTCATCCACTCTACCTCATCTATAAACTGTTCACAGGGTCAATAGTCAGCTTGTTCATCATGTCAGACCAAAGTGATAGCCAGAACATGTCAGAACAGCAAGTGCAGATGAGTGAGGGCACTAGTCCCTCAAGTTCTTCAGATGATGGCAGCAGAAGTACTCCTAGCAATCTGCCAAAAGCTGCCACAAGACAAAGGAAGAAGAGAACTTCAGATTCTGAGGATCAAGACTATGTGGCAGAAGAGGAAGCAACTTCCAAGAGAGTTGGGCCAGCACAGAGCATAAAGCCAGGGATGAAAATCAAAAGGCCAGCAGGTAGGCAGCCTATGCCAAAGGCCAGAGCCTCAACTCAGATTCCTGAAAAGCCTGCAACCATAGAGCCAATTGCTGCTGAAGGAAAGAAAAGAAAGGAAAGGGTCAAGAAGACCGTAGCCAGAGTGCTTGGAAAGGCTTCCATCATGGAAGAAGAGGAAGAAGAAGAGGTTGCTGCACCAGCACCTAAGGCACCTAAGCTTATGGGTGATGCTATAAGATCAGGGGCTGCCACATCTAAGCCCAAAGAAGCACCCAAAGCTGCCTCCAAGCCCAAGTCTGCACTAAAGAGAAATACAAGGAGCATACCTGCAGCTGAAAAGAACAAGGCCCCAGTGCCTGACATTGCTGAAGAAGAAGAAGGTCAAGTGCTCAGAAAGCTCAAGCCCAAGATCCCAGACCATAGTGATGCTCATCCTGTGGCTGAGGACATGAAGCTCAGAAGAGACTCAGGGCTGAGGAAGTGGAGAGAAGCAGATCCGTATGCTTCAAGGAGAAGGACTGGTGTTGACTACAGGTTCCACACTAAGGAACAGCAGGACTTTTATGAGACAGTGCTGCTAGACAAGAAGCCAATTGTCTGTGATATGAGATGGGTTGATTGGCAATACATCAAGGACAACAAGGAGTACTACCCTGGAGTGCAGGACAGATTCAAGGCATGTGGAGTAGAGGACTTTGTTGGGCAGAAGCTCACAAAGTGGAACGAGGAACTCATCATGCAGTTCTACTCCACAACACATTTTTATTCAGATGGCAGAATTGTATGGATGTCTGAGGGTACGAGGTACCAATCTACAGTTGCTGAGTGGGCACAGCTCATCAATGCCCCTGAAGAGCATGAGGATGACTTGGATATCTATGCCAAGAAGAAGATGGATCATAACTCAATGTCAAACATGTACAAGGAGATCCCAAATGAAGCACTTGATACTTTCAAGTTTGGCTCAGTGCATTATCTTCTGTCAGGTCTGCCTACAATCAATTGGATTTTGAGGCACACCTTGTTGCCCAAGTCTGGAGATCACAAGATGATCAGGGGCCACGCGATCAACTTGCTTCATATCTTTGACGTGCCACAGAAATTCAAAGTCATGAGCCTTATGATTGAAACAATCAAGAGGACTGCAGCAGACCAGAAGAGGAGCTGTGGATATGCCCCTCAGATCCAGGAGCTCATTAACTCCAAGATGGGCACATGCATATACTTACTGGACAAGGAACACCTGCCCATCCATCCAGATTTTGAGGACAATCAAGTTGTGATGAATGAGAACGAACCATCATCTGCCCAAGCACAAGCCAAGAAGGAGAAGGCGAGGAAGGAGAAAGCTGCCAAGATGCCTACTCAAGAGGAGGCATCTGAGTATTTCTTGAAAACCAAACAAGAGCAGCTTGGTTACTTGATTGCATCCACACTGAGGATTGAGCAAGGGCTGGCCACCCTCACTCAGAATCAGTAGAGCTTAGAGAGAATCATGGAACAAAAGTTCTATGACTTGGATGTCAAAGTAACAGAGATTCAGTCTGCAGTGGAACAACTTCAGGATGACATGCAGGAGAGGAAGGGCAAGACTACAACTGATGCATTTGCCAGAGTGCCAAGAGCTCAGAGATCATATGCAGTGCCAATTGCTGATACCAGAGCCACCACTTCTACACCAGCTACAGCTTTAGTTCCACCAGCTCCAGCATCTACTTCAGCCTCGACTCCGACCACGTCTACAGAAGGCTTCGTCCTTGGAGTGCTCCGGACTCCACCACCACCTGAAGATCAAGCCTGAGCGTCGATCTAGCACTATGCATTTTCTAGGAACTTTTTGGTAACTTGTTGCTAAAGGGGGAGAAAAATGTATAGATCATAGGCTTCGAGAGAGAGTGTTGCTTTTATTCTCTCTTGTTTTATTTGGTGGTTTTTCGAACTTTGTTTGCTTTTGAGTGCTTGAGATACTATGTCATTGCTCGTGAGACATTGATGATCATGTGTTTGATCATAAGCTACACTTATGCATGCTTGATATATCTTATCTATCTTATGTGATCATTCACTATTCTTGGTGATGAGTGCATGTATTTCATTCTTATCATTTTAAGCGCTCCACCAAGATGTATGTGACATGGAAGAGTAACCCATGACTCTAACTCTTTGTGCATTTGCAGTCCAAAGCAAATTTTAAATATGCACAAATTTAGGGGGAGCTCTTACTTGTCACATACTTCTCAAAGCGACGATATATTTCATGCTTATTATCATTTGTCGAAGCTTTGATCTATATGTTGTCATCAATTACCAAAAAGGGGGAGATTGAAAGTGCAACTATCCCTAGGTGGTTTTGGTAATTTATAACAACATATAGCTCATTGAGCTAATGCTACTCCAAGATGACTATTTCAGGAAAGCTCAATGATTGGCATGGCATGGATGTGAAAGTGGAACCCTCAAAATGCTAAGGACAAAGGATTGGCTCAAGCTCAAAAGCTCAAGACTCTTCATTTTATATTTTAGTGATCCAAGATCACATTGAGTCTTTAGGAAAAGCCAATACTATCAAGGAGGGATGAGGTGTTGCTTAATGAGCCTCTTGCTTCATGTGCTTAGTGATATGCTCCAAAACCCTCAACCACTTTCCCACTTCCACATATGACCTAAACCCAAAGCCAAACTTGGTCCTACCGATTCTTTCTATCTGGCGCCACCGAGTTTCATTTGTCATAAGCCACTGCCAAACCCTAGCAATTCGGTTCTACCGATAGGGATCTCGGTCTCACCGAGATGGGATTGCAAACTCTCTGTTTCCCTTTCGTAACTTTTCGGTCTCACCGAAAGAGCGAATCGGTCCCACCGAGATTGCAATGTAAATTCAGTGTTTCCTTTTTGTAACTTTTCGGTCTCACCGAAAGAGCAAATCGGTCCCACCGAGTTTGCCTGACCAACTCTCTGGTTAGCTAATTACCAAAATCGGTCTCACCAAGTTTGTGTAATCGGTCTCACCGAGATTACGTTATGCCCAAACCTAACCATATCGATCCTACCGAGTTGCATGTCAGTCCCACCGAAAATCTCTAACAGTCACTAGGTTTACCTTTTCGGTCCGACCGAGTTTGTTGATTCGGTCCCACCGAGATTGGAAAACTGTGTGTAACGGTTGGATTTTGTGTGGAGGCTATATATACCCCTCCACCTCCTCTTCATTCGTGGAGAGAGCCATCAGAACACATACACAATTCCAACTCATATGTTCTGAGAGAACCACCTACTCATGTGTTGAGACCAAGATATTCCATTCCTACCATATGAATCTTGATCTCTAGCCTTCCCCAAGTTGCTTTCCACTCAAATCTTCTTTCCACAAAATCCAAATCCTATGAGAGAGAGTTGAGTGTTGGGGAGACTATCATTTGAAGCACAAGAGCAAGGAGTTCATTACCTACACACCATTTGTTACTTCTTGGAGAGTGGTGTCTCCTAGATTGGCTAGGTGTCACTTGGGAGCCTCCGACAAGATTGTGGAGTTGAACCAAGGAGTTTGTAAGGGCAAGGAGATCGCCTACTTCGTGAAGATCTACCGCTAGTGAGGCAAGTCCTTCGTGGGCGATGGCCATGGTGGGATAGACAAGGTTGCTTCTTCGTGGACCCTTTGTGGGTGGTTGCTTCTTCGTGGACCCTTCGTGGGTGGAGCCCTCCGTGGACTCGCGCAACCATTACCCTTCATGGGTGGAGCCCTCCATGGACTCGCGCAACCGTTACCCTTCGTGGGTTGAAGTCTCCATCAACGTGGATGTAGGATAGCACCACCTATCCGAACCACAGGAAAAACATCCGTGTCTCCAATTGCGTTTGAATTCTCCAAACCCTCCCCTTTACATTCTTGCAAGTTGCATGCTTTACTTTCCGCTGCCAATATACTCTTTGCATGCTTGCTTGAATTGTGTGATGATTGCTTGACTTGTCCTACAATAGCTAAAATCTGCCAAGAACTAAAATTGGGAAAAGGTTAAGTTTTTATTTGGTCAAGTAGTCTAATCACCCCCCCCCTCTAGACATAATTTTGATCCTACACAAGCCTGCTGCAGATGCTGCTGACAACGTTAAGAACGTCTGGCAGAGCAAAGCTGATGACCACTCGATAGTTCAGTGCACCATGCTTTACGTCTTAGAACCGGGACTTCAACGATGTTTTGAATGTCATGGAGCATATGAGATGTTCCAAGAGTTGAAGTTAATATTTTAAGCAAATGCCCGGATTGAGAGATATGAAGTCTCCAATAAGTTCTTCAGCTGCAAAATGGAGGAGAATAGTTCTGTCAGTGAACATATACTCATAATGTCTGGGTACCACAACCACTTGACTCAGCTGGGAGTTAATCTTCCTAATGATAGTGTCATTGACAGAGTTCTTCAATCACTGCCACCAAGCTACAAGAGCTTCGTGATGAACTATAATATGCAAGGGATGGATAAGACAATCCCTGAGCTCTTCGCAATGCTAAAGGCTGCGGAGGTAGAAATCAAGAAGGAACATCAAGTGTTGATGGTCAACAAGACCACCAGTTTCAAGAAGAAGGGCAAAGGGAAGAAGGGGAACTTCAAGAAGAACAGCAAGCAAGTTGCTTCTCAAGTGAAGAAACCCAAGTCTGGACCTAAGCCTGTGACTGAGTGCTTCTACTACAAAGGGACTGGTCACTGGAAGCGGAACTGCCCCAAGTATTTGGCAGATAAGAAGGATGGCAAAGTGAAAGGTATATTTGATATACATATTATTGATGTGTACCTTACTAATGCTCGCAGTAGCGCCTGGGTATTTGATACTGGTTCTGTTGCTAATATTTGCAACTCGGAATAGGGGCTACGGATTAAGCAAAGATTGGCTAAGGACGAGGTGACGATGCACGTGGGAAATGGTTCCAAAGTCGATGTGATCACCGTCGGCATGCTACCTCTACATCTACCTTCAGGATTAGTTTTAGACCTGAATAATTGTTATTTGGTGCCAACGTTAAGCATGAACATTATATCTGGATCTTGTTTGATGCGAGACGGTTATTCATTTAAATCAGAGAATAATGGTTGTTCTATTTATATGAGTAATATCTTTTATAGTCATGCACCCTTGATGAGTGGTCTATTTTTACTAAATCTTGATAGAAGTGATACACATATTCATAGTATTGAAGCCGAAAGATATAAGTTTAATAATGATAGTGCAACTTATTTGTGGCACTGCCGTTTAGGTCATATTGGTATAAAGCTCATGAAGAAACTCCATGTTGATGGGCTTTTGGAATAACTTGATTATGAATCACTTGATGCTTGTGAACCATGCCTCATGGGAAAGATGACTAAGACTCCGTTCTCCGGAACAATGGAACGAGCAACAGACTTCTTGGAAATTATACATACTGATGTATCTGGACCGATGAGTGTTGATGCTCGTGGCGGGTATCGTTATTTTCTGACCTTCACAGATGATTTGAGCCGATATGGGTATATCTACTTGATGAAACATAAGTCTGAAACATTTGAAAAGTTCAAAGAATTTCAGAGTGAAGTGGAAAATCATCATAACAAGAAAATAAAGTTTCTACGATCTGATCGTGGAGGAGAATATTTGAGTTACGAGTTTGGTCTTCATTTGAAACAATGCGGAATAGTTTCGCAACTCACGCCACCTGGAACACCACATCGTAATGGTGTGTCCGAACGTCGTAACCACACTTTCTTAGATATGGTGCGATCTATGATGTCTCTTACTGATTTACCGCTGTCGTTTTGGGGTTATGCTTTAGAGACGACTGCATTCACGTTAAATAGGGCACCATCGAAATCCATTGAGACGACGCCTTATGAACTGTGGTTTGGCAAGAAACCCAAGTTGTCATTTCTTAAAGTTTGGGGCTGTGATGCTTATGTGAAAAGGCTTCAACGTGATAAGCTCAAACCCAACTCGGAGAAATGTGTCTTCATAGGATACCCAAAGGAGACTGTTGGGTACACCTTCTATCACAGATTTGAAGGCAAGCTATTCGTTGCTAAGAATGGATCCTTTCTAGAGAAGGAGTTTCTCTCTAAAGAAGTGAGTGGGAGGAAAGTAGAACTTGATGAGGTAATTGTACCTGCTCCCTTATTAGAAAGTAGTTCATCTCATAAATCAGTTCCAGTGATTCCTGCACCAATTAGTGAGGAAGCTAATGATGATGATCATGAAATTTCTGATCAAGTTACTACCGAACCTCGTAGGTCAACCAGAGCAAGATCCGCACCAGAGTGGTACGGTAATCCTGTTCTGGAGGTCATGTTACTTGACCATGACTAACCTACGAACTATGAGGAAGCAATGATGAGCCCAGATTCCACCAAATGGCTTGAGGCCATGAAATCTGAGATGGGATCCATGGATGAGAACAAAGTGTGGACTTTGGTTGACTTGCCCGATGATCGGCAAGCCATAGAGAATAAATGGATCTTCGAGAAGAAGACTGATGCTGACGGTAATGTTACTGTCTACAAAGCTCGACTTGTTGCGAAAGATTTTCGACAAGTTCAAGGAGTTGACTACGATGAGACCTTCTCACCCGTAGCGATGCTTAAGTCCATCCGAATCATGTTAGCAATTGCCGCATTTTATGATTATGAAATTTGGCAAATGGATGTCAAAACTGCATTCCTTAATGGATATCTTAAAGAACAGTTGTATATGATGCAACCAGAAGGTTTTGTCAATCCAAAAGGTGCTAACAAAGTGTGCAAGCTCCAATGATCCATTTATGGACTGGCGCAAGCCTCTCGGAGTTGGAATATACGCATTGATAGTGTGATCAAAGCATATGATTTTATACATACTTTTGGAGAAGCCTGTATTTACAAGAAAGTGAGTGGGAGCTTTGTAGCATTTCTGATATTATATGTGGATGACATATTGTTGATTGGAAATGATACTGAATTTCTGAATAGCATAAAAGGATACTTGAATAAGAATTTTTCAATGAAAGACCTCGGTGAAGCTGCTTATATATTGGGCATCAAGATCTATAGAGATAGATCAAGATACTTAATTGGACTTTCAAAAAGCACATACCTTGATAAAGTTTTGAAGAAGTTCAAAATGGATCAAGCAAAGAAAGGGTTCTTGCCTGTGTTACAAGGTGTGAAGTTGAGTCAGACTCAATGCCCGACCACTGCAGAAGATAGAGCGAAAATGAAGGTCATTCCCTATGCTTCAGCCATAGGTTCTATCATGTATGCAATGTTGTGTACCAGACCTGATGTGTGCCTTGCTATTAGTTTAGCAGGGAGGTACCAATGTAATCTAGGAGTGGATCACTGGACAACGGTCAAGAATATCCTGATGCAAGCTTTGACACTGATCCGGATGACTCTAAGGATATGTTTCTCGTTTATGAGGTGACAAAGAGCCCGTCGTAAACGGTTGCGTTGATGCAAGCTTTGACACTGATCCGGATGACTCTAAGTCACAAACCGGATACGTATTTTTATTGAATGGTGGAGCTGTTAGTTGGTGCCGTTCTAAACAAAGCGTCGTGGCGGGATCTACGTGTGAAGCGGAGTACATAGCTGCTTCGGAAGCAGCAAATGAAGGAGTCTGGATGTAGGAGTTCATATCTGATCTAGGTGTCATACCTAGTGCATCGGGTCCAATGAAAATCTTTTGTGACAATACTGGTGCAATTTCCTTAGCAAAGGAATCCAGATTTCACAAGGGAACCAAGCACATCAAGAGACGCTTCAATTCCATCCACGATCAAGTCAAGGAGGGAGACATAGAGATTTGCAAGATACATACGGATCTTAATGTTACACACCCATTGACTAAGCCTCTCTCATGAGAAAAACATGATCAACACCAAGACGTATCACGGGGCCCTCCACCCAAACTCCGCCGAAAACCATGATGATTCGGGTCGGAAAAAAGTCGTGGTTCTAAGTCTGACAGTAGTGTAGGGGGGTAAGTATGGAGAGGCAAGATCTTAGCTGTGGAGAAGTTGTAAGCACGCAAGGTTTACGAGTTCAGGCCCTTCTCGGAGGAAGTAATAGCCCTACGTCTCGGAGCCCGGAGGCAGTCGACTGGATTATATCCGATCTAGGTGTCATACCTAGTGCATTGGGTCCAGTGAAAATCTTTTATGACAACACTGGTGCAATTGCCTTGGCAAAGGAATCCAGATTTCACAAGAGAACCAAGCACATCAAGAGATGCTTCAATTCCATCCGTGATCAAGTCAAGGAGGGAGACATAGAGATTTGCAAGATACATACGGATCTAACTGTTGCAGACCCGTTGACTAAGCCTCTCTCATGAGCAAAACATGATCAACACCAAGACTCCATGGGTCTTAGAATCATTACTATGTAATCTAGATTATTGACTCTAAGTGGGAGACTGAAGGAAAAATGCCCCAGAGGCAATAATAAAGTTGTTATTTATATTTCCTTATATCATGATAAATGTTTATTATTCATGCTAGAATTGTATTAACCGGAAACTTAGTACATGTGTGAATACATAGACAAAATGAGTGTCACTAGTATGCCTCTACTTGACTAGCTCGTTAATCAAAGAAGGTTAAGTTTCCTAGCCATGGACAAGAGTTGTCATTTGATGAACGGGATTGCATCATTAGAGAATGATGTGATTGACTTGACCCATCCGTTAGCTTAGCACTATGATCGTTTAGTTTATTGCTATTGCTTTCTCCATAACTTATACATGTTCCTATGACTATGAGATCATGCAACTCTCGAATACCGGAGGAACACTTAGTGTGTTATCAAACGTCACAATGTAACTGGGTGACTATAAAGATGCTCTACAGGTGTCTCCGATGATGTTTGTTGAGTTGGCATAGATCGATATTAGGATTTGTCACTTCGTGTATCGGAGAGGTATCTCTGGGCCCTCTCGGTAATGGACATCACTATAAGCCTTGCAAGCAATGTGACTAATGAGTTAGTTGCAGGATGATGCATTATGGAACGAGTAAAGATACTTGCCAGTAACGAGATTGAACTAGGTATTGAGATACCGACGATCGAATCTCGGGCAAGTAACATACCGATGACAAAGGGAACAACGTATGTTGTTATGCGGTTTAACCGATAAAGATCTTCGTAGAATATGTAGGAACCAATATGAGCATCCAGGTTCTGCTATTGGTTATTGATCAGAAGTGAGTCTCGGCCATGTCTACATAGTTCTCGAACCCGTAGGGTCCGCACGCTTAACGTTTGATGACGATCGGCATTATGAGTTTATGTGTTTTGATGTATCAAAGGTAGTTTGGAGTCCCGGATGTGATTACGGAGATGACGAGGAGTCTCAAAATGGTTGAGACATATAGATCGATATATTGGAAGGTTGTGTTTGGACACCGGAATGGTTCCGGATGAGTTCAGGCATTTTCCGGAGTACCGGGAGGTTACCGGAACCCCCCGAGGAGTCAATGGGTCTTATTGGGCCTTAGTGGGAGAGAGGAGGAGGTGTCCAAGGTGGGGCGCGTGCCCCCAAGCCCAATCCGAATTGGGAGGGGGGCCGGCCCCCCTTTCCTTCTCTCCTTCTCCCTCTTCCTTCTCCTACTCCAACTAGGGAAAGGGGGGAAACCTACTCCAACTAGGAGTAGGAATCCCCCTTGGGCGCGCCATAGAGAGGGCCGACCCTCCCCTCCTCCACTCCTTTATATACGGGGGAGGGGGCACCCCATAGACACACAAGTTGATTGTTTAGCCGTGTGCAGTGCCCCCCTCCATAGAATTCCACCTCGGTCATATCATTGTAGTGCTTAGGCGAAGCCTTGCGTCGGTAACTTCATCATCACCGTCATCATGTCGTCGTGTTGATGAAACTTTCCCTCTGCCTCAACTGGATCAAGAGTACGAGGGACGTCACTGAGCTGAACGTGTGTAGATCGCGGAGGTGCCGTGCGTTCGGTACTTGATCGGTTGGATCACGAAGACGTTCGAGTACATCAACCGCGTTTCATAACGCTTCCGCTTTCGGTCTACGAGGGTACGTAGACATACTCTCCCCTTCTCGTTGCTATGCATCTCCTAGATAGATCTTGCATGATTGTAGGAATTTTTTTGAAATACTGCGTTGCCCAACAAGGCCGCCGTTGGCTTGACGGTCGAGGGAGCACCTATGGTAAAATCACCGAGCCGGAGGACCTGTCCTGGAGTTAAGGCCCCTCCAGAAGCAATATCGTCATTAATGATAAGGCAAGCCATCGATCCTTTTGTCGACAAAACAAAGGAACTCTCAATGAAAGCACCAATGTCGGTGTCAAAACCGGCCGACCTTGGGTAGGGAGTCCCGAACTGTGCGTTTGAGGATTAGAGGTAACAGGAGACAAAGGGGACATGATGTTTTACCCAGGTTCGAGCCCTCTTAATGGAGGTAAAACCCTACTTCCTGCTTGATTGTCTTTGATGAATATAGGGGTTACAAGAGTTGATCTACCTCAAGATCGTAATGGCTAAACCCTAGATGTCTAGCCTACATGAATTCTAATGATCCCTATGGACTAGCCCCTCCGGTTTATATATACACCAGAGGGGTACAGAGGCGGTTTGCAAGGGAAGGAAATAATACATCCGGTCTCCAATCTTGCCCTCCACGCATCCAGGAGTCCTATCTGAACATGGGGAATAATCTTCTGTTCTATCTTCATGGCTCATCAACCCGGCCCATGCTTGAATAGGCCGGACACCTGAGGACCCCCGAATCCAACTCCCCAACTCTCCTATATGGTGTCCCTTAGAAAACTTTAAAATATAAAAGAGGCGTGAGGCAAGGAGATCCTCTCTCCTTCCCGCTCTTCGTCATTGCTTTTCCTTCAGACCTTGATTAATGATGCTATGGTTGTTGGTCACTTGGAAACAACCTATTTCTATAATCTCTTACCCTCCGGCAGAGTATCGAAAAAGGCCCGAAGATGGGATCTCACAAGGACAGAAGCTTGCGCCGGTGGAAAAGTTTTTTGGGTGTGCCCTCTGGTCTTCAGGGAATATTTGGGTATTTGTAGAGCAGAGATTAGGGTTAGAAGAGCCATAGGGGGCCCACAAAGCTCATAGGGCGCCCCCTAGGGCATGCCTGGTGAGCTCGTGGTTCACCGTGGGCCGCCTTCTGGCCTCCTCCTGAAGCTTCATGGGTGTCTTCTTGTCCAAGAAAAATCGTCAAAAAGTTTCGGTCCATTTGGACTCCGTTTGGTATTGATTTTCTGTAAAAGACAAAAACAAGGAAAAACAACAAGTCGCACTGGACACTAGGTTAATAGGCTAGTCCTAGAAAATGATATAAAATAACATAATAATGCATATAAAACATCCAAAATGGATAATATAATAGCATGTAACAATAAAAAATTATAGATACATTGGAGACGTATTAGAGTCTCTGTGTAGCTATTTTATAGTATTGTTGATTAACAATCAATGTTTTTTTAGATTTATGCATTTTATAGGTGTAATCAATTGATAATTGGTGATAGGAGATGTCTACATGCCGGGCACATTGGGCAACCTTTAGATAATGCTCACCTTTAGGGAAAGATTACTTAGGAATTTTGTCTGGCTTCAATATTGTTTGGTTGAATGTGTGGAATAGTGATACAATTATGGACAATAGTTTTGGAACACCAATTTTCTCACTCATAGTGACAAAATTTGGATGGTTAATCCTTTTATTTTAGTACAACAATGGAACTCAAGATTTTAATGTGCTTGGTGAGAATTATTTTGTTAAAATGTGTAACACATCAATGACTAGTAACATTACTGCACTCAATATCTTTGGGTGTGTGTACAATGCCTTTCCACTGGATGTTTTATTGTGATGAAGTGCAGTAATGATCAAAGATATTATTTGTACCATATAGCTCCGCAGCAACGCACGGAGTATCATCTAGTTTTATAAATTTATGAACACAAGCCTTTCGGTAGCAAGAAAAATGGCATAGAATACATTGGAATAACGTGAGCTACCAATTTGATAAGGATCTCCTTCCCTGCTGCCGCCATACAATTCCCAATCCATCATTAACTTTCAATAAACAACCTATCCTTAAGATATTTGAAGTTATCATGTTGGCCCTCCCCACATTGGATAGCAAACCAAGGTACTGTTCGGTCAAAATTTCATTGGGAACCGTCAAAATAGTTTTAACAATGTTCATAATAGACTTTACACACCCTTGCAAAAGGGTATTGAGAATTTCTGCAAATTAACCTTCTGACGGGGTGCATCACAATATTCCTTGATAGTGACGAAAAATAGAAGCCCTTGCATGTACGCATTTCGTAGTTAGCTTTAAACATTAGCAAGCTATTCTTTTTTAGGAAGACCATCATGGTAAGCTTTTTCATTTTAGATCATCATGGTTAGGAGTATTGATGATCATCTCTTTCTCTCTTCTCGTTTTCCTTCCCCCTAACCCTAGGAGGTTAGGGCAAACTCTTCTGTCCAAGCTTCATCGGCAAGCCCGTGGATTCGCCTCCTCTCTGCATGCCGCTCCGATGGCCGTTAGCGGGTAGGGGAATCCCGACTCCTCCATTCCGGTTAGTAGTTTAGGTTAGGGTTTTTTAGTCCTCGCAGATATGGTGCTCAGGCGGATGGCGACGCTACTTCTTCGAGTTTGTCCTCCGGGCTCCGATCTTCCTCGAGTTCATCTTTCTCGACGTAGTCAAGGGAGCTCCGGAGTAGATTATTGTTGTTTCTTTGGGGCAGTGAGGTTAGGGTTTCTTGTCTTGGGCAAGATTTGGTGTCGGCTGTGAGGCAGTGGTGAGTCCAATAGCTAGGCTTAAACAGGAGTCCAGTAGCTGTCAGGCAGTGTCATATGTAGTCTATATTGGAATCCCAATGGTCTTATATTTAGGAACGGAGTGAGTACATGTTTCTAGTAGCATTCTTGGAAAGTTTGAGCACATTTGAACAAATGGACTAGGAAATTATGGCTATTTAGCTAAGAAGATTGAAAATTTGGTTCAAAAATTTCAGTAAGTACCGCTCGCTCCGTTCCTAAATATAAGCCTTTTTAAAGATTCCAATATATATTATACATGCAGAGCAAAACGAGTGAATATACGCTCTAAAATATATCTATACACATCCGTATGTAATTCTCCTTGACATATCTAAAAAGTCTTATATTTAGGACCGTTCCTAAATATAGGACCTTTTAGAGATTCCAATATGAACTACATACAGATGTATATAGATATATTGCACGTAGAGTGTAGATTTACTCATTTTACTTCGTACGTAGTCCGTATTGAAATCCCTGAAAGGTCTTATATTTAGAAACGGATGGAGTACATGTTTCTATTAGTATTCTCGGAAAGTTTGAGCACATTTGGACAAATGGACTAGGAAATTATGTCTATTTAGCTAAGAATATTCAAAATTTGGTTCAATTTTTTTTAAATAGAAACATTCCAGTAAATACTACATTTTCCCGGTAGTAGCCTGGGAAAATCTCAGCTTATTTGAAGAAAGGAAATACGAGATGGAGTTTTTTTTTCTTCAAACAAACCCTTTTTTGCATTAACATTTTTCTAAAAAAGTATCGTGCTAACTTGGAGTCCACCCGCCATTTTCATGCTGGATTCATCATTGGTGTCAGGTGCTTCAGATCTATGCAAGGATTCAACGACGACGACTGTGGCTCCAGCGCACTATTCCTTATATAGGGGCACATGCACAAAGACTTTACGGCTGTCATCGACAAGGTCAGGCCGGCTCTGACAGGGCCGTAGGGGAGCGCTGACAGCGGCGCGTCGGCAGCTTGTTGTGATGATAGTAGTGGTTGTTTGAGGGTCTTGGAATCTCAATGTAATTTGTATTATTTGTATTATGTTCGAGATGCTTTGTACTTCTGTTGAACTTTTTGTTAATAGAGATCTGGATCATTTTCTTAAAAAAATTAATCGGAAAGATAATATTCCCGTATCGGAACCCAGTTGGACCAAATGGGCCCAATGCCAAGTCCCCACGTGTCGCTCCGCAAGAGCTGGGGATCTCTCCTCGCTAAATCCCCTCCCCTCCCCTCCCCGTTCCCAGTCCACCCCGATCTCCCCTCCGCCGCCACACCCAATCCCAGGCGCCCCCGCCCAATCCCCATCCAGCAGCGCACGGCGGGGGGAGGTCGCGGCGGCGCGGCTCGATCAGGCGGCCTGGCTCCCGCTCCGGTCACCCCTCCCCCAGCCAGCTCGGGTTTTCCGGTCAGGTAACGGCAGAGGCCCGCGGAATCGCTGCTTTCCTCGGGCTCCGGGGCGGGTGATCCGAGGCGCGGAGGGATTGGTCGTCGGGAGGGCTCGATTTGGGGCCGGGTTCGGGATGGGAATTCCGTTTCCGGGGGACGGCGGGGGGATTGGTGATCGGTGCTTGTGGTGTAGGGTTCTGTTCCGTGGTTTGATCTGTAAATTGCGAGAGCTGTTCCGCGTGATTACCTCCAAATAAGGGTAGCTTTGTAGTTTTACTTCCTCTCGCGTGCATCACGGATCCACAGAATTTTTTGTTTTGTTTTTGGGAAGACGTAGAAATCGAGAGTCGAGAGAGGTTGCGTGGTTAAATCTGATCGTAGTTAGGTCATCGGTTTTTTGCCGTGTTCGATTTGGGGGAGAAAGTAGCTCTGATCTACTGGTACTGATTACCTGGCTCGTTACCAAATCGTAGAATTTTTTTCTTCCGATGCTTCAGCTATGGATGCGTCGTGTGCAGTTTCAAACGTGTTATAAACACACGTTTATTGAGTATTGACTTATGTGAAATCACCTCGATGCTGTCGTGTTGCTGGTGGTATGCTTGCTGCAATAAGGTAGTTGCTTTGCTCTCTGGGAGTGTGTTCCTGGGAGTTTTAGTTGGACATGTAGATGACTGTTTTTGATCGCGAGCCTGAGTGTGGTATGTAAACTGTTATGAACCTGTGTTGTGTTATTGCTTTCTGCAATGAAAATCGGGAGCCAAGAGCTCCTCAATTCGGGGGGAAAAAGCACACACCTATTGATGTATTTTTCACAAGCGCTCTGTCTCATTCATGTCTTGGTTAGCTTCTACTGTTATACATTTCCATGGCCATCCATTTAAAGTTTGCAGTCTTTTTTGCATAACTCAGCACCGTGTTTCTGAGAGATGACTCGGGCTAAGAGCGAGAGCGACCGGGTGATGCCTGGTCCGGACCAGGTTGACTTGGCATCCCACGATGATGATAGCGCGAGGGAGTCACCACGTAGGAGAGCTGGACCACAACTGAAGAAAGGCCCTTGGACACCGGCCGAGGATGCCATCTTGGAGGCGTATGTTAAGAAGCATGGTGTGCAGAACTGGAATGTGGTGCAGAAGGACACCGGGCTGTTAAGGTGCGGCAAGAGCTGCCGTCTCCGCTGGGCAAACCACCTGAGGCCCGACCTAAAGAAGGGCACTTTCACCAAAGAGGAGGAGAACCTAATCATTAAGCTCCATTCCAAAATGGGGAATAAGTGGGCTCGAATGGCTGCCCGTGTAAGTTCACTTTCAAGCTCATGTTTTTCAGGTTCAGCATTCATCAAATTTTGTTCTCATGCTTCTCTCATGAGAGTTGATATTTAA